>NC_044347.1:30873878-31096378 GCF_007364275.1 Archocentrus centrarchus
GTATGAATGTGCGTGAATGTTAGATGGAAAGCACTTAGCTGTAGACTGAAGTGCTTGTGTGAATGTGTGAATGAGGCATGTTATATAAAGTGTTTGAGTGCTCAAACTAGAGTAGAAAAGCACTACATTAGAACCAGTCCATTTACCATATTATCCGGGCCTGTTGCTTGACTCTGGTTAGGATCTTCCACATATCTGCAGCGTTTGTGGTGAGTGCTGCCGTAACAGATGGTGGAGACAGATCAGCCCTCCTCTGTGCTTGATGTATCAAAAGGTGCAGAAAAGTTGTTGAGCCTGTCTGGAAGATAGCCTGTCAACACTTGGACTTCCTGCCACATCTGTCTAATGTTTCCTGTGATACAGAGGCATCACTGGATTTTCTCCACATAGGTCTGTTTTACAGCCCTCATCCCCTGAGAGAGTGCAGACCTGACTGCCTCAGTCCTGTCACCTGAACAGAAGGCTGCATCTTGGGCTGTCAGTAGCTTAGACACCTCTATAGTCATCCAGGGATTCCGGTTGCCACTCTAGTTGTCTCAATGCCTGTCTGATTACCCCAGCAGGCCACTGTCTTGAAAAACCCCCAGTATGAAGCAGTCCTTCAGTGCGGAGGCTGCATACTGTGGCCAGATTTTGACGTGTTTTTTCACTGGCCTGCTGTGCTTTACTAGTGGTTTGTAGGTGGGCACCACCAAAAACAGATAGGTGAAAGCAGAGGTGGGGTCAAGGGCTGCGTCTGGGGACCTTGAATACACCAGGTCTAGTGTGTGACCCCCACGGTTTTTAAAGTCCACACATTGTTTGAACTCAGAGAGTACCATCTTTAAGTAGCTGTGGTCAAAATCCCCTGCCACTACAACAAAGCTGTCCAGGTGTTCATGCAGTCTCCAAGAGCTTTAGCTTTAGCATTAGTGCTAGGAGCAAATAGAAAGGCCGACACTTGCTGAAGGCAGTGTTTGGTGGCTAACGTGGCATTTGCACAGCAGTCTTTATTAATATAGATGCACAGACTCCTGCCCTGACTTCTCTTACTGCAGCTACAGTAGCTGCCACTCTGTCCACCCAGAACACCATCAACCCCACCAGTCGAATGGCTGCATCTAGGATGTCGTTATTGAGCCATGTATCGGACATTTGAGAGTAGGCACGATGGTAGTGCTGGACAGAAGGGGGTTAGCCTTTAGCTTAGCATGAATCCCGGCTCTCTTCCCCCTCCTTTATTTACATTTGCACTGCATGCACTCTCTCAGGTAGCTATTGGCGTAATCTTTGATGGAATTCCGTGCTGGCTTGCTGCTATGTCCAAAACACTTCCAAGTACTGCAATTCTTGCAGCGTGCCTTGCCCCGATGTTTAGTAAAGCCTCACAGCTTTAGGTTACACAGCTTAGATGAGCAGGACTCAAAACTTTCACTCTGCTGACCGCTGCGTCTTTGCGTGCCGGCATACTTTCATCTGTCTCAAAGACTCAACACCCAAAGTGACAGGGACAGGGATGTTAAAGCATTCAGATGTCACAAATATTAAGGTCAAGACTAAACCTCTCAAAGGCAATTTTAAATGTTTTCATTTTCATTTCTCACACTCCAAATAATATTTGCAGCTGGTATAACACACATCATTCAAGAGCTCACATATTGTTTTAGTAGAGTTTTCTCAGCCTCCATCAGCAGCATGTGAAGGAACCAGTGATGTTTTAATCAGTGTCTGAGACTACATTAACATAGTTTGGCATGTTTAGCTGTTTTATATTTGCCAAAAAAATTATAGGAACACTTTGAAAACAAATAATATCATAATGTGAAAAAAAATCATGCTGATATCTACACTGACATGGACTGGATACTGAGTTAGGAATGAAAGGATGCTGCATCGTTTGATGGAAACGAAAATGATGAACCTACAGAGACTGAATTCAAAGACACCCCAAACATCAAAGTGAAACAATGATGCAGCAGCTGGAACACTTTGCTGAAATTTCATTGCAGCAACCCAAAATGGCTGTCAGTAGTCCAGCTCTCCTGGAGTAACAGCCTGTCTCCCTGAATCTCCTCCATGCTCTGAGACTGTGCTGGGAGACATAGCAAACCTTCTGGGGGAGTTGGACTACCTGTGCAGCCTCTGTAGGGTCCAGGTGTGGCCTCATGCTACCAGCAGTGACTCTGACCCTAGTTAAATGCAGAACTAGTGAGAAACAGTCAGAAAAGATGAGGAGGGAAAACGTGAGTGTCCTCCACCTGTAAACCATTCCTGTTTGGGGGGGTGTCTCATTGTTGCCCCTCTAGTGCACCTGTTGGTAATTTGATGAACACCAAAGCAGCTGAAACTGATGAACACCCCCTCTGATACTGACTGACCTCTTCAGTATCACAGAGGTTTACTGACTGATGCTGAACTCTGATTAAAAAGGGCTCCTTTAATTTTTTTGAGCAGTGTATTAGCCATAATAAGACCTGATGAAATCTATACCACGCAAGCTCTGATACTCATATTCCTCGATCGTATTCAGTCAAGGCTGAATGAAGTGGACAGCTTGTACTTCTCAGACCTACACGTCAGTAACATAGAGAAAACCTGGGAAATGAGGACAACTGTCTCATCCCTCCTGACACTTCTGATGCATTCACTGTGAGCAGCACAGCTCATGACAGCATGCCAGGCTACTGTATGAATGATATGAATTCCACAGATGAGGGTTTGTCTGATTATTCATTGTTTTCATTAAAAATTAAGTTATCAGTTTTTTGTGTACTGGCATAACTTTACAGAATAGCTTCCACACAAAACAGAAGGTGAGCTATTAAATACAGTTAACTACATAGACACAGATGTTTTGACTTACTTTAACTCAATCAGAAGTTTATTCATCTTTCCATTTCCTCACCTATCTGGCTCAAAGTTGCCTTGTAAAGTCACAACTGAATGAGGAGCCAAGACCAACTTCACACAGGAGACACAGAAACAAGGCCAGAACAGAATTAACTAAATGCTACTTAACCAGTGGACACAGAGACTGCTGGGAGATAATGGAATAATAGAAATAATACAAACTATGATCCAAAAGGAGCAAACAAACACAAAATGATCCTCAAAACCAAAATGGAATCACAACCCTTCACAGAAACTCAAAACCTGAGGTCCAAGGCACAAGGACCATGACAGAGAGGTGTAAATGTAGCATTATTAAGGGCCCATCTGCACATTACTGTGATCTTTCATATGAGCCGTTGATGTAAAATGGCCACTTGCAGTGACAGAATCAGCACCTCGTTGCTTCTTTGTCCTGTTGATGAACACGGTGTCACGGTGGTGCTCCGGTTTGCACAGCTGAGGCGTTTCTGTGTGGAGTTTGAATGAGGTACTCCGGCCTCCTCCCACAGTCTGAGGTTCCTCATCTGTTTGTGATGCACAGTTTATAATAACCACCATGACGAACACAAAGTCTTTCTCATCTACTATCAAGGTATCTTTTTATATTGTTATTCAGCCTTTGCATGAACTTTGTTGTTGCTTTCCATAATCCTTTGCTTCAGCTCCTCTGATGCCCAGACACGGCCTGTACTGCTTTGGATATGAGACCCACTAAGGGATTACTACATTTTATAATCTGCCTTCTTACTGGCCTTACATCCATGATAAGTCAAGCTTAAGCCAACATTATGACTTACCTCCCCTTTCACATTTTCTGTTCATGTGTCTTCACCTTCCACGTGTCTTTTCCTTGCACAATGACATCATGTGACTTTTAAATTATACCATGCCATGTGTAATACTATAATGGTAGCGAAACATTGGGTCTAACACCTTAGCATATATAACGTATATTCACCTCATACAGTAATCTTCTCTTTCCATATTTGACCATCAGCACGCTGTCACATCTGTCTCTGCCTTCATGCTTTCGAGCCTTTTGCCTCAATCATTTTTTCTCCTACTTTGTATTCTCACCAACCAGCGTGGACACGAGTACCCCTGAAATAAATCCTTGGGCTTTTTATTCTCCTCCAAATATCCTACCACTCATTTACCCTCAACTTTATTCCGTCTGAGTATCCCTGCAAACAATCATCAGTGCTCTGCTTTGTAAAATTCTGGCACTCATCTTCACCTCTATTAAATTCCTCCCTCCAAATGATGCACCTTCCCAGCTCCACTGTGGGATTACTTTATGCTCATTCTGCCTTCCTGCTGTAAAACGGTTGGATCTTTGTTGGTTCAATGGAAATTTGAAGATGTGTTTTACTGTCTACATATTCTGTGCTTTTGAGGACAGTTTACTGTACAGTGCTTCAGTCTAATTGGATGGTTGGTGGTTCGATTCCTGGCTGCTCCAGTCTGCATGCCATAATATCTTTGGACAACATACTGAACCCCAGGTTGCTCTCCAATGCAACTGTCGAATAGACAGACGTGCTTGTATGAATGGGTGAATGAGACATGTTGTATAAAACGCTCAGAGTGGAAAAGTCCTGTATAAGAACCAGTCCGTTCATCATTTCTGAGAACACTTCCATTCCTCCTGGCTCACTTTCTCCCACATGTGTCAGCTGTACTCATTACTCATGGAAGTATGTATGACACCAAGTGTGTTTCTGCCAGCACCTGCAGGTCAAACAGGCTGACTTACAAAGCAACACAATTAATTAAATCAACATTATCCTCCTTTGTCTTTTAGCTGCTCCCTTTAGGAGTCACCACACTGGATCATCTGCCTCTCACCCTGTCGCTCTATAAGAAGACATTTCCAGTTCCTCAGAAAACAGAAGCATTCCCACATTTGAAAAACCCACACTTGGTTTGTCAGAGTTGGTCAGGAACCTGATAGTCCAAAGTATCGTGATATTTCTTTCTTTTTCAAATCTTTTTTAGACATGAGGCATAACTGTCGAGTTATAATAGCAGCTCCTGTTTAATTGATCATTTTTCTGTGTTGTTATGCTTTTATATGTATTCGCAGTAATTTAATATTCTTTGGATTTTGTCAGTTAAAATTTAGTATAAAAAATCTTAGGAATCCATATCTTAGAATACATTTTTTTCCTTTACACCAGCTCCCAGGCTTTAAAGTCTCAGGATCCCAGAAATAACTTTAAACAGTCTTCAGATGACAACTGTCAGGCGCCTCAGCACAAAAAGGGTTGGCCCAAAAATATTAATATGTGCTGTAATCCTGGCCCATTAGAGGAAGGGACGTGATATTAGGTAACCAGAGGGAGCAGTTCATAGTTAGTTTAGTTATTTATGGTATAGGAGCCAGTAAAGATTGCACAAAAGGAAAACCAGGAATGCAGTGTGGATGGATGCTACTCAAACAAATAAAGTGACTTCCAGCTGAAGCATTAAAGCCCATCTGCAGACCCCAGGACGAGCAGTTGTTGCTGCAGTAACAGTGAACGGGGATCCAGGAAAGAATAAAGAAGTAAAGCCTGACTGTTCCTTTCAAAGGGAAATAAATCAGATCACTGGCCTTCCTGTTCAGACCCAAAATCACAGACATGAGTAACACTCCTAAAACGAGTGCATCTGACACAGGAAGGCATCTAACCTGTGTGTGATGTGCCGCTCACTGACTCTACCTCCCAGTGTTCCACCAATGCCTCAGTCTGCTGTCGTTAACAGCACTTAGCAGGCAGGACGTCAGCAGCGGTCTGCACCCCAGGTACTATAAATGTACATACAACGAGTAACCTAGCTACTGACAAGAGTGAGGCATGGAGCCGACACGAGGAAGGCTCTTCATTCAGGACATGAGACCAATGAGGTGCTTGCAAGGTGGCCTGCACACAAACAGGTGAAACACACAACACTACAGAACAGCATCCTGGCTCTGAGTCCAGTGTCTTTGGTAAAACCTGTCATCACTGCAGGTGCCTCTTAAAGAGGATTTTATAAGTGGAAGAACAAAATGGTTACTGCTTGAAATCAAACACCTGCACCTGTCTGATTGCACTGATGTACATATTAGTGGAATATAGTTTACATTCTTTTATCTTTTAATTAGTCTCTGCACTGTATATTTTGTAATTTTGTAATATTGTGTTATAGTTATAGCTCTAATATCTCTGTATATTTGCAATTTGTATACTTGTATATTGTCTTATAGTTTTTATACTTATTTGTTTTTTCTGTAAGCACGAAGTACCGCAGCAATTTCCTAATGCTGTGAACCTGTTCACCCATATGGCAATAAAAACCTTCTGATTCTGATAGAAGACACAGAGCCCAGTGAACTACAACACAACACTAGTCTTCTCAAGGCACTTCATCTTGTAAAGACAAATCCATCATCTACATGGTTGAACTGTTTGTTTTTCCTGATTCTGGAGGTAATGAAGGCTCTCCTCGTCCTCTGACACCACCGTGTTTCAGGTGAAATCAGCCTGAGAAGATTCAGGTTGGTGTTGGGTCTCTCTTTCTTAGAGGACCTGAATCGCTGTTGGATCCAAACTCAGCATCACTGCTGGACAGCATCATCTGGGTCTTGACAGGATTGGCCCATGTAACTGTAACTGTAGTGCATCTTTGTCTGGTTGTGTCTGCGTATGTTACTCTGAAGCACACCTGAGCATGCATGTGTTTGCCCTCCTAGCTGCAGGTTCTCCTCACTCTCCTACCTGTTTCTCACAGTCCACCTGTTCAGCCAGTGCAGAGGAAACAGCTCATGAACAAAGCAGTGCATTTAACATTCTCAGCATAACATTTCAGAATTTAATTTTGTGGAAATCAATAATATTATTTGATATCATTTATATCATTTGAAGTGATCAAAATTGGGTTTAAGAAACCAAATAATTCAGTGGTGTTCATTAACCTAGCTACTGACAAGAGTGAGGCATGGAGCCGACACGAGGAATGTGAATGTATGTGAGAGCTGTTGTCAGCGCAGCCAAAGGCTGCAAAGATAAATGTATGTAGAGCTCTTTGTCATTGCTGTTCAAGCTCTGAACAAAATCAGAGCCCCCCCCCAGCACCCCCACCCCCCCAGTATCACCCTCACCCCCCAGCATCACCTGGGTTACATGCAAAATAATTTTGTCCTCCAATCACTCAGTTCAGGTTTTCCAGCGCAGTGATATATTGATTGGGGTTGAATACAGACTGACAGAGGTCAGCATTCATTCACGGAGCATTACATTAATGCAACCACTGCTGCTGCCACTGCCACCAGTTTCAATTAAATATCAGTGTATGGTGTATAATGAGGCTAGTGTATGCGCAGCAGGAGGATGAGTCACTTCTGTAACTTTTGATCTCACTCTCCTGTTGATGCTTACAACTGAGTTAATTGCCTCTGACAGCATGTTTCACAGCAGCATTGTTTGCCTCTGATATCTGACAGGTTTCACTGCTTTGTTTCCTCTGGACTCAAACACACAGAGTTAGAAATGCATCTTCATAAAGTACAAATCTGCACACTGCTAACTGAAGGGAATGTGAACGGTATCTGCAGGCAGGTGTCATCACCTTTTTCAGCTCATTGTTCCTTTCTCTTTCTCAGTGAGCAGACGTGATGGTGCAGCGGTAAGCACTTTGGCCTCACATCAGTGAGGTTCTGGGTTTGAGTCAGCTGGAGCCTTTCTGTGTGGAGTTTGCATGTTTTCCTTAAGTATTCCAGCTTCCTCCCACGATCCAAAGACTGGAATGTTTGGTTAACTGGTGAGCCATAATTGTCTGTGTTTGTAGTCCAAAAAGGTAAGCTTACATGTACTGTATTACAGGTACAGTCAAATACTTCAAGGCCTCAAGTCTTAAACAGTCTTGGGGGGCTGCGGTCGCCCCGGGTGTCCTGGCTCTTTCTCCATCTGCCCCTGGGGTGTTGTCGCGGCTCCCCAACCTCATTATTCATACATTTCATGACAAAGACACATAAATAACATGTGAATAAGACATATAAATGTGTATTTTTTGTTTTTATTCTCTGTGTGCAGCTGGTGAATCATTGTGTTTTTCTACTTGTGCTCTATTCTGATCTTTTTTCCTTTTCTCTTCCTGCCTGTCAGTTCTGGCACCGCGATAATGCACATACACGTATGTGAACAATGACAGACATGAATAAATAAAAGAAAGAGAAAGCACTAACAACAGGAGCCTGTAGAGAAGGAGAGAGGATGGAACCAGAAATATTGAAAATATACCAAAAGCAAATCTTGAGACACACCAGGCGAAGCACTTACTCTATGGAAGCTTGTTCCACCAGTGAAATGTTATCCATGACTCCAAATTTCGAGTTATGGATAACAAAATTTTGCATTAATAAGTCAAAATGTTGAGTTAGCTCTGTGAATGACGAAGCTCTGTGAAAGATTTCCTGTTACAGAAGCAGATGACGCCAACGCATGCACACTCAAAATGGGGCAGCGGCAGTATCAGTGAGCTAGCAGTGTTTATAGCTAACGTGAACAAGCTGTCATCAGACTTTGACCTTTGAATGACCTTTGAATGACCTTAATGCCTTCCAGCCAATAAGAGCTGCATCCATGGAATCCATGTTTTCATGTTGGACAGCTGATGCCTTCAGCCTCCTGCTGCCCAGTAACGAGGAAATGACCTCTTTCATGGAGCTTCCTGATTGGCAGAGCTAACTCAAAATTTAAAGTTAATGAGTTGAAATTTGTAACTTGAAATTTTGACTTATTAATATGAAATTTTGAGTCCTGAATAGCAATTTTTTTGTTGCTTCCATAATCTTCTCTGTGTATGTGCAGTAGTAATCATACAGTTATCAGGATATAAGGAAGATCTAATGTAAGCTCAGTAAATAAAATGTAAGGATACCTGAAAGGTTCTCAAGAAGAGCTAATAAGTGATAATGCTGTCTTGATGCCATATTTTAAAGACCCATAATTATACCTTTGCTTGCCTTTGTGATCTATAATATGTTGGGTAAATCATACAGCTCCAGCTTTGCTTTGGCATTCTTTTTATTAATTACATGTTGCATAACAAACAAACTGGATGGTGGAGGATTTCAGCAGGCAGGGCACACTCCATCAAATTATATTTCCATTTCAAGGTCTTCCCACTCATTAGGAGCCCAGAATTCATTATCAAATCTCTCTGTGTTGCTGTGTCCTTGTACGCAGTTCAGTAAATACAGACACAGGGCGTTAGCAGTGCTGCGTGTCATATAATCTATAAACCCACCATGTGTTGAGGCCTAAACTATTGCTTTCTCACATTAAGAGCTGGAGCGCCCACTTGGATGTGGTCATTAATTATGGTTGGCTACATGATCATAAAACACTAAATGAATTCCTGAATGGAATGAGGGAGTGACTGTCTCTGACAGATGTGTGGAATCGGATTAAAGTTATAATCAAAAGAGCGCATTTCTAACAAACATACAGGCATGAAACATTCCTTGCTCAGCCTCACGACGGTCCCTGCACGGCGAGTTGACACGGTCCGTTTCAGGGTGGAAATTACGTGTTGCCTTTCATGTTTAACACATCAAAAGTTCACATTTTTTCTTGCTGAACAAGTCCTCTCAACCAGAGCCAGCCTCTGTGTTAGAGGGGGAGGGGAGCTCTTCTGAACTCTCACACTGTGGAGGAGATGCTGAAACACCCACTGGGATCTGTGCGCTCTCATTTAACGCTGCTGAAAATAAAATACACATTTTATGACTAAAGTTGCCACAAACAATGTGAAACACTCACAAGTACGTTATAGGACCTATATTGTTTGTCACTTTGTATCTGTGGGTCACATACTGAACTCAATAAACTGCTATTTCCCTCATTAGAGCTTCAAAACACCATTTTCAGTCATGCTGGCTGTTCTAAGAATATGATTGATCCACATCATCATCCCTAAAATAAGAACTAGGCCAGTGCTTTCAAGGACCCAAGCATACACTGGTGCTACCTTTAACGAGAAGCACAATTTTAGGCAGAAATAATTGTCCATTGTAGACCATCTTAGATGGAGAACATTTTGGGAACAGTAGCAGCAGACAAGAAAAACACCACAGTGTTATTCATATTCATATGCCCTGAAATACACAGAGCTGCAGCAGACAGAACAGAGAAGACATACAGCAGAGATAATGGAAAGTAATTAATCTCTAAGACATAATAGATGATAACTGTAACACTGTAACTGTAACCTTCTGTCACGGTCCTGAGTCTTGAACCCAGAGTTCTGAGTTTGCGTTCAGTCCATTATTATTGGAGGTTCTGAGAAGAGTTTTGTGTTATGTATTTCAAATTCTTGTCATTATTTAACATTCTGTGGGTTCCCAGTTTGATGATTATTGTTTACTCTTATTCACCATTTTGTTGAGCATCTTGAGTTTTTTGTCTCAGTTTCTGGTTAATTCCATGGGTTCAAATCTTTACCGTTATTTTGTATAGTTTATTGTTGTTGTATTAATCCTCATGCCAGAAGCCATGAAGCCAGATGACACACATCAAGTAGTTAAACTGCAGGAATATCTTAAAGACATTAAGGCCTGGATGACCTCTAATTTCCTGCTTCTAAATTCAGATCAAACTGAAGTTCTTGTTCTCGGCCCCACAAATCCTAGAAACATGGTGTCTAACCAGATACTTACTCTGGATGGCATTACTTTGGCCTCCAGTAACACTGTGAGAAATCTTGGAGTCATTTTTGACCAGGATATGTCCTTCAATGCACATATTAAACAAATATGTAGGACCGCTTTTTTGCATTTGTGCAATATTTCTAAAATTAGAAACATCCTTTCTCAGAGTGATGCTGAAAAGCTAATTCATGCATTTATTACTTCTAGGCTGGACTGTTGTAATTCATTATTATCAGGCTGTCCTAAAAGCTCCCTGAAAAGCCTTCAGCTGATCCATGATGCGCTGAATGTTTCTTTTCATTCACCTTTTTTACTCTGTTTATACTTCACTCTGCATTTAATCATTAGTTATTATTAATCTCTGTCTCTTGTCGCCTCTTTGGATGGTTGCATTCTTGGAGAAAGAATCCTCGCTGACAAAGTCTTAATGCATATATTCAAAGTTTATTGCAAAGAAACAGACAGTGTCAAAACAGATGCTTCTCGAGCCATCTGGGACAGGATGTTTGCCAATCACCCTAACTCACTAAACAAAGGGAGAACAAAGGTTTTATAGGGGTGGTCAAACCCCCCATATTCCTAACTTTCCATATATGGCTATGAAAACAGCTTCATCCTACAACCTACAGCTAAACATATGGTCTATTCCTTATATGGAAGGCCAGAGAGCTAAAAGAGGCCCTCTGCATTCTTTCTGGCCTGAGGCCAAACCTTAAAGCTCAGGTTACTTCTTTTTACACAATCAATAAGGCCTAAAAGAAAGAGACCATATATGCATATATAGTTTAACAGAGCAGTACAGACACCACACTCTCTTCCACAGCATGTCTCTATTGTCCTGCCTCTCTCCCCTCACCATCTGCTGGAGGTTTCTTCCTGTTAAAGGGAGTTTTTCCTCCCACTGTCACAAAGTGCTGCTCATAGGGGGTCGTTTTGACTGTTGGGTTTTCTCTGTATTATTGTAGGGTCTTTACCCACAATACAAAGCGCCCTGGGGTGACTGTTTGTTGTGATTTGGTGGTACATAAATAAAATTGAATTGAATTGAATTGAATTGAACTGAATTGAATTGAATTGAATTGAATTGAACTGAATTGAATTGAATTGAATTGAATTGAATTGAATTGAATTGAATGAATTGAACTGAATTGAACTGAATTGAATTGAACTGAATTGAACTGAATTGAATTGAACTGAATTGAACTGAATTGAATTGAATTGAATTGAACTGAATTGAATTGAATTGAATTGAATTGAATTGAATTGAATTGAATTGAATTGAATTGAATTGAACTGAATTGAATTGAATTGAACTGAACTGAATTGAATTGAATTGAATTGAACTGAATTGAATTGAATTGAATTGAACTGAACTGAACTGAACTGAATTGAATTGAATTGAATTGACATGAATTGAATTGAATTGAATTGAATTGAATTGAACTGAATTGGGGACTTCTTTTCTTCATGCAGCACGGTGATGTGGTGGTTCACACTGTTGCCTCCCAGTAAAAAGGTGTTAGGTTCAAATCCCTTTTGGCCGGGGCCTTTCTGTGTGGAGTCTGCATGTTCTCCTTATGTCTGTGTGGGTTCTCTCCAGAAACTCCAGTTTCCTGGTGATTCTAAATTGCCCATAGGTCCAGGTGACCTGCCAGGGTGTACACTGCCTCTTGCCCAAGGACTGCCTGGATAGGCTCCAGCCCCCTGCAGCCTTCAAAAGGAACATGCATGGAATCTCTTGCCATGAATGAGCCTGTTTATCTAAATCCATATTGACTGTCTGTTAATATTTCGTTTAGTTATAAATGTGTCCAGTCTATGGATGAAGTTCCAGTATTGAGGAGAACTGTGAGAGCAGAGAAGCAGGCCTGGAATCTTCTGTACAAAGATAAACTTCAGCAATTTTCATTTTGATTTGAAATCCTGCAAACACAGATTGCAGATATATGTTAGAGATTTTATAATCCCTTCAATTACTTTTCTAACAATTTTCTATGTCATTCCAATCTGTTGAGCTTTTATTTTGACATTTCCCCTCAATTATTTCCTTTTCTTCTACTGCTGAAAGAAAAATTGAATCAGGATTTTTTTCTGTGATCCCCGCTGCTCTTTTTCCCAAAGCAGTAATTTTATCAGCAGGTCTGTCCAACATTAAAACTATCAGCCACTCCATCCATGTTATTAATATTCTGGTCATTAAGAGTGAAGTACTGAGGGTAGTTAAAGTGACTACAGCTATTTCTAATAATGCTATTTAACATGTTCCACAACCCCTTCATTTTAATTTTATTAATAAGTAATAATTTACTATAATATTCCTTTTTATACAACCTCATAATAGACATTAAATTATTCTTATGTGTTTTATATCTGTATTAATTCTACATCTTATAAACTCTCTGTACAGGGTATTGTTCTCAGTCCCTTTGTGATCCATGGACTTTCAATAGAATCAGTTTATTGGACAGTGTTTATCATGTAATAATAATAATAATAATAATAAAACGTGCCTGTGGCTGTGAATGCATTGTTCACATAGCTCCACAAAGGCTGCTAAGAGGCTTGAACCAAGAAGAACTCTCTGGAGCTGAAAGCTGAAGCCAAGAGCCGCAGACTGCAGTTCTTCTTGGTACAGCTTAAAGCTGGCTCCAAGAGGCCGTCAGTCACAAAACCCTCATGTTAAAATGGACAACTTGTACAATGTTTCATTCCAGCATGCTGTGTTCTGGTGCAGCAGCAGGTGCAGGAGCTCATAGTGTCTTTGTTGATACGGGTCAGAGGTCTGAGGTGGAACAATGGTACACAGTTGCAATCACACTGTCACAGTTCATAAGCTGGTTTGCCCAAAACAGAGCACCTTTTTTGTGTGTGTGTTGGTCATGTTGCAGCAACCCTGCAGCCTGTAACCATGTAACCGATAGCTGTGAAGCTTAACCATAGCACCGAGTCAGGATCACACTGCTGCACTTCAAAAACAGTTTTTAAAAAAAGACTCCAGCTGTGCTGCCATTAAATCACACATCACGTCCACATAACAACAGCCCAACGACATATAACTACAGCAGTTACACGTGTCATATTTATAACTTAACAGCATGTCACTGCTGTGATCACATGAACATATTGTACCAAACATAGTTGAAGGTGATGATTTTCCTTCTTCCAGCTGCTGCCTGAGCCGTGCTTTGTTGGCTCTGACCTCGGCTCTTTGTTGCTACTTCTAAGCTGGAAAAGCACAAAAATCTTACAGGGCTTCCAATCGGCTCATGTGTGGATGTGTCACAGTCCTTGAATGGAGAGTCACATCAGCAGGGTTTCAGAATTCCAGGTCATCCCGTGGTTCATGTAGTCTTTAGATAGTTCCCAGCAGGCAGCTGGAATATGTTAATACAGAGACAAAGTACTCAGTAAATGCATTGACGTACAGCAGTGTTTTAAACCACAGTGACGTGTCTGTAGTTACATTTCTATTAGTTTTTCTTGTGTTTTCAGTAATCCCACGATAATGCAGACTGAAAGCAATCTTAATGACCGATGAATTTTAAGACATTTCTCTGTCCTGCATGAGGAGCAATCTGCTGTTATATTAAATACATTAACCGGTTATATTAAAAAACACATTGTACTGTGTACCATGTGTCACCATGGAGGTTTTCAAAAGGCATTTTAAGACACTTTAGTGCTTTTAATGCATATTGAGGTTTTTAACACATTTTATTTTTCATGTATTAACACATTTATGTATGGTGTCTTTTACCTTGCACTAAGTCACCACAATGAATTCAATTCAATTCAATTTTATTCATATAGCGCCAAATCACAACAGTCACCGCAAGGTGCTTAAATTGATTAAATTCATTATGTAAATCTTTCATAAACTAGAAGAATAGCATGTCACATAGTTTTTGTGTCCTGTCCCCGATGTTATCATTGTATACAGTCTCCACTGCTGTGTGTCGTCCTGCTCACTGACTCAGAAATAAGAGTATATGTACGATTATCCCACACTGACACCAAGAGGACAAAACTGTTAGCTTTATTTGAAAGAACAATCTTAGCAATTGATTAATAAATATGCAAATAAATCATATTCAAGCATCTCATTTGAACTTTTTTCAAATGTTAGACACACCTGTAAAGGACTGGATTAGGACATGAGATGTGGTTTTATTACACAATGTACATAACGTAATTCAATTAATTGTTGATGTTATAACGTGATGAGCATCATCAGTTACTATGAATTACTATGAAACTACCCTAGGAACCACAAGTAAGCCAGCAGTCTGAGAGAGAAGTGCTCTGTTGGGGTGATATGGGACTATGAGGTCTTTGAGATAAGATGGTGCCTGATTATTCAAGACCTTGTATGTGAGGAGAAGGATTTTAAATTCTATTCTAGATTTAACAGGGAGCCAATGAAGAGAAGCCAATATGGGAGAAATCTGCTCTCTCTTTCTGGTCCCTGTCAGTACTCTAGCTGCAGCATTTTGGATCAGCTGAAGGCTTTTCAGGAAGCTTTTAGGACAGCCTGATAATAATGAATTACAATAATCCAGCCTAGAAGTAATAAATGCATGAATTAGCTTTTCAGCATCACTCTGAGAAAGGATGTTTCTAATTTTAGAAATCTTGCACAAATGCAAAAAAGCGGTCCTACATATTTGTTTAATATGTGCATTGAAGGACATATCCTGGTCAAAAATGACTCCAAGATTTCTCACAGTGTTACTGGAGGCCAAAGTAATGCCATCCAGAGTAAGTATCTGGTTAGACACCATGTTTCTAAGATTTGTGGGGCCGAGAACAAGAACTTCAGTTTGATCTGAATTTAGAAGCAGGAAATTAGAGGTCATCCAGGCCTTAATATCTTTAAGACATTCCTGCAGTTTAACTAATTGATGTGTGTCATGTGGCTTCATTGATAGGTAAAGCTGAGTATCATCTGCATAACAATGAAAATTGATGCAGTGCTTTCTAATAATACTGCCTAAGGGAAGCATGTATAATGTAAATAAAATTGGTCCTAGCACAGAACCCTGTGGAACTCCATAATTAACCTTAGTGTGTGAAGAAGACTCCCCATTTACATGAACAAATTGGAGTCTATGAGATAAATATGACTCAAACCACTGCAGTGCAGTACCTTTAATACCTATAGTATGCTCTAATCTCTGTAATAAAATGTTATGGTCAACAGTATCAAAGCTGCACTGAGGTCCAACAGGACAAGAACAGAGATGAGTCCACTGTCAGAGGCTCTAAGAAGATCATTGGTAACCTTCACTAATGCTGTTTCTGTACTGTGATGAATTCTGAAACCTGACTGAAACTCTTCAAATAAACCGTTCCTCTGCAGATGATCAGTTAGCTGTTTTACAACTACTCTTTCAAGAGTCTTTGAGAGAAAAGGAAGGTTGGAGATTGGCCTATAATTAGCTAAGACAGCTGGGTCAGTGATGCTTTTTAAGTAGAGGTTTAATTACAGCCACCTTGAAGGTCTGTGGTACATAGCCAACTAATAAAGACTGATTGATCATTTTTTAAGATTGAAGCATCAATAATTGGAAAGACTTCTTTGAACAGTCTAGTAGGAATGGGATCTAATAAACATGTTTCTGGTTTGGAGGAAGTAACTATTGAAGTTAACTCTGAAAGAACAACTGGAGCAAAAGAGTCTAAACAAATACCAGCAGTGCTGAAAGCAGCCGAACATGAAGAATAATCTTTGAGATGGTTATGAATAATTTTTTCTCTAATGTCTAAAATTTTATTTGTAAAGAAATCCATGAAGTCACTACTAGTTAAAGTGAAAGGAATACTCGGCTCTACAGAGCTCTGACTCTTTGTCAGCCTGGCTACAGTGCTGAAAACAAACCTGGGGTTGTTCTTATTTTCTTCAATCAGTGATGAGTAGTAAGATGTCCTAGCTTTACGGAGGCTAACCCTTTTTCCAGGCTAAACGAAGATCTTCTAAATTAGTGAGACACAGTTTCCTCTCCAGCTCAGTGAAGATGACAGTGGAAGAATTACATTATATCTTTTATATCCTTAAACTTAGTTACATCAATTTCAGAAAGACTTCTACTGTAACTAAATGTATTCTCCACTGCAGTGTAATCCATTGTTCTAAATATAAATAAAATTTTGCGTGTATACAACTCAAACTTGCATGAACAATGGTCCCAAGTTGCATTTCATAGGTGTCATCGCAGTTCCTAAGATCTCTAGTAAATTAAATATGGGTTAAGGAGATTATTGCATTCTGTTTTTATTTACATTTCATACACCTTCCCAACTTGATTGAAATTGGGGTTGTACAAACTAGCTAAATACTTGGTCACATTTTCCTGTTTCTCTGTGCGACCTGGACCTGCTATGTGCTGCAGCCTGAAGGCAGAGTTGACCTGCCAAGGCTAGCATAGTTGTTGGCCTACTCCATACAGTGTGGTGGGTCTGTCAAAGTTGGAGTACCAGTACCTGCAGCACAGCTGAACCTGGCCTTGGACTGTGTGTCTGGATTGTGTTTGCCCCCATAATTTGTGTGTGTGAAATACGGTAGCCAGGGCTATTACCCCTTAATATGAGTATTTGTTTAATAATTATATTTTAACATTTTTATGTCCACACCACTGACTATTGGTCAGTCCTAGAATCTGTTACAGGTGTCTGACACAGGCAGCTTTCTGCTGTTGGAGCCTCTTGGAGCATTTTTAATGGACTACCTGCCTCACATTGTGACTTGCTGTGTGGTGCAGTTCATCCAACGAGTTTGTGCTTCAGTTTTTGTGAGAGACATTCTAGTATTTTATTAGTCCTTTACTTGGTACTGATCAGACATGTGTGTCTTTGCATTGCAGCCCTACACTTTATGAATGTAGCTTCCTAACCAAGCTGCCTAGTATCAGCTGGGAAATGAGCACTCCATCCAAATATGTTAATTTCTGGCTCCAAAAAAGCCAAAGTGGCAGGGACCAAAATGCTACTTTGAAGAGACCAAAACCAACAGTTGACAACATGGTGGCTACATGCATCTTTTCTATTGTCTGAGGTTCAGTTACAGGTGCATAGCTCATCTGATATTTATCAAATATAAATATTTTGGATGGCTTAAGAAAAATTAATTTCAGCTTTCTTTTGCCTTTCACTTACATTCTCAGAAATGCACTGCATCAAACCAACCTCGTCTGTTCGGTTCTGTTCTGCAGTCTCTGTCTTTGTCTTCACTGTGTTAAACATATTTAGACTGTCTGAGAAGAACATTTGATACTCTAGGCTGAGCTATTTCTGCCTGCACAGTGAGCCTGTCTGCAGCCCTCTGTAGTAGAACCTCAGTCTTCTCTCATATAAAGCTTATATATATATATATATATATATATATATATATATATATATATATATATATATATATATATATATATATATATATATATATATATATATATATATATATATAAACAAACCTTTGGTTCATGGTTCAATCAACAATAGTAGAAGCTGAATCAGAGTGCAGCGCTTTGCTTTTTTCATAGCTTTGTTTCTCAGTGGTCAAAGGTCATGGTTAAATACTGAGGGAAAATGCATGAATGGGAAGCAGAGAAAAATAAATCAAAGTGCACGCGGGTAAAGAGAGCTATATTCTGACATGTAATTTATCTGGAGTTAAAAACATCTTTGTACAGGGTCTCCAGAGGGTAACAAAAGGCTGAACACATACAACACAGATGTAAAATGGTAACAGTCCAGACACAAATATACTACTAATAAATAGAGACAAGAAGTATATACAGCATTTACAGAGTGTGGGGGAGCTACATGGCATTTGCAAAACAACAAATTTTATTTCAGGTTTTTAATTTTTTTATGGTACCACTCAATGACACTGACATTACATTGTGCATTCCCAGATGTGGTAAATACTTTAGTCAGCTACTGGCAGCTCAGAGATACACAACGTGTCCCTTAGTGATGGTGCTCAGACACACTGACCGCAGCAACGCTGCACACCAAAGGAGAGGCAGCTTCATGCTTCCGGGTGGCAGGGGGCAGCAGCTGGAGCTTTGTGTTTTGCTTTTTGTTTTACAGGCTGTTTAGTTTCACACCCTCACATGCATCATTGACCTGCGTGTCTCTGAAATGCCAGCATCTTTGATAAAATCATAGCATTTGATGTCCTAGACAGGAGAAATTTTATTTACTTAATTACTTTATACTATATATTACTAGGTAACAGCAATAGATTATGTCAGCATTAAATGGATAATCAGATTCAAATGAATCATTCTTTATTGATTTAAGATTTAGGACATTTTCTCACCTGCTTGTTTTCTTGACATTACTTTTGATCCTTGGTTTATTATGGTGAAACAGACCTTAGTGCACTTCAGTAAAATTATTCTCCAATATGTGTTTACGGAGTGAAAGCTGTTAACATATCTTCTTCACCTTTGGTGTGATTTCAGCTCTAAGTGTGCCACAGAGCAAACCTTCAGAAGACTCCTCTGAAAACACAAATTACAAACAGAGCTCATGCTGAACTCATAAGCAGTTCAGATAAATTGGAAAAAGGATGAGTACAAGATTATATATGATGTTTAATATGTTAAGCTGTGTGAGTTTCTATGACCCCACACATAACACGAGGCTTAAGTAAAGTTCTTGTTCTAATGACTGTATTAAAAGCATGAGAATTGGTCTATTG
Source organism: Archocentrus centrarchus (assembly GCF_007364275.1). Taxonomy (NCBI): domain Eukaryota; kingdom Metazoa; phylum Chordata; class Actinopteri; order Cichliformes; family Cichlidae; genus Archocentrus; species Archocentrus centrarchus. Next base: position 30,893,126 of record NC_044347.1, read on the forward strand.
TGACAGAGTGACTAAAGTGATAAACTGTGAAATGAGTTCAGAGCTTTTTTACCTTTTGATACAACATGCAATACATTTGAGGTTTGGGCAGTGTGCTGGCACATTGTTTAAAAATGATGTAACTGTATCCAGCCCTACAGCAGTGAAACTGCTATAGCATCTATGTCAACATGCTATTATTACATATCACAAACAAGCACTGACTGAGCTGGAGTCAAAGGGCAGAACAGGGGAAGATCTCCAGCTGTGGTTCTGACGCTGACAGCAGCATGAAGAAGAACAGCTCGGTCCACTATAAGACACGGCGGGGAGGGATTCAAACGTTTCATCTCGATCAAGAAGCCACACGATGCTGCACGTATCAGGTAGCATCACCGCTCTTCATCCTGAGTTTGGGAGACTCGGTTCATGCAGGCCGTCTGGTCTCAGTGTCTGTCAGTGATCGGCTGTTTATGATGCTTCCTCAGTCTTGATCCTGAAAGGGGGGATTTATATTTTAATGCCAACTCATACAAGTGGAAAATTACATAATTAAGCTGCTCATACGTTTGATGCTCTGCAGCAGCAACTTTTTTGATTTGATTTTGTTCTCAAAAAATGGCACAAAACTTTCTGCAGGAGAGTGTCGCCAATGCAAACACAAGAACACAAGAGCTTGTTTTTCCACTGGAGACACCTCTGCCTGTGTGGACTGCAGTGTTTGTCCACTGCACTGAAGACCCACAGCATGAGTTTCAGGCTTTTGTGCCTCTTGCCTGCAAAATATTAATCACATTATGAAAATCTCTTGAAAGAGCCAGGCCGCTGCTTGTGGAGCCTGCTGATCAACATCAAAGTGAAGGACACGTTCATGACTGTGGTAAGTAATCATCACGTGTATAAACAGTCAATGCTGGACAGCTAGCTTGGCTCAGGCTAACTCCACTAAGTGGAGCTCTGTTAGCTGGCTCTGTGAGAGACTGGCTGTGTCAGGATGACTCACAGCAACAGGTATGTGTGAATTATATCTCAGCTGTCTGCCTCTCTTCATTTACATGACACCTTCCTGCAGGTTTGTGTGAAGGTGTGGGTATTTTTATTAGAACTCGAGCAACAGCAGGAGAGACGCAAACAGATATGAAGGACTGACAGCAGGCAGAAGGAAAACACAACATCATGTCATCCTGGTGGATGTGCATTTAGGCCGTCACATTATTCAGGCAGGCTTTGCTGCTTCCCGATCAGAGTGGGAACACCACGTAGACGAGGAGGGAATCAGAACATTTCCAAACGGAGCAGGCACCCAGCACCATCACTTTTTTATTTTAAGGATTTTTGCCATTTTACATTTGTCTTTACTTACTGACCATTCAGCCTAAAAATATGACTTTTGGCCACTATCACAGTTACACTCTGTGATGGAGGGCCATGAAGAGGGCCCAGAATACAGTCAGTTCCAGAAATATTTGGTCAGTATTATTTTGTAATGTTGCAACAATGGATTTTCAATCAAACGACGTTGTCATTTTGAATAAAGGGGGAAATGAGCTTTTCCATCAGTGTTTTCTATTTGATTTTTGAATCTCTTACTGTGCTTTAAGGTGCTTGGGTATCCAGGTGTCTGGAAGGTTCTGCTGGTTGCAGGACCTTCACCCACTGGTGTGATGGCGTGTACCTCCAGCCTGTACAGGCTGGCAGGACGTAGACCTGGCACCACCAGGACATTACCATCCTGAAAGAGAGGAGAAAGCGAGTCAAGGGGAAGTATGGGACAAAGTGTGAAATACTCAGGCTGTAAGATAGGACAGGTTAAAGTCTCCTCGAAGCTGAAAGTGCACATAAATACACTGATTATGACTTCTCTATCTTTTGTGTTGCCTTTTGCAGTGATGACAGTAATGCCTTCTGTATTGTTAGTGTAAAAGTAAGCTGCAGTTTTGCATTTCTCAAAGACTTTAGAAACTTTAGGCAAGGCTACAGGTTCCAATACTTATTATAAGTCATTGTTTCACTAATAGATGCACCTGGTTTTGCCACAGCAAACCAAATATGTACTGTACAGGTGAGCACAGACACTTCACTGACCGGGGGTAGGATCAGGGACTGGGAGATCAGGGTGTGCGGCAGCTTGATGTTGCAGTTGCGGTTAGTGGGGATAACTTCCGCCCAGGTAACCTGGTAACCAGTCAGCTGCTGATGGTGTGAAGATAAATCCCAGCCAAGATGGCTGTCATGTTGGCACCCAGGACCTCAAACGACGCTGTCAGGTTGGTTGCTTTCACCAGGACCTTCTGAGGAGCCGCAGCTGAAAGATACACAACTGGACAGTTAAATGAAGGCAGAGACTGTTTATCATCTCCGTGAGGAAGCACATGAACAAAGTGCCTGGAAGGAGTATAAAAAAGACAGACTGGAACATGATGACTGGTTAATTTTGAATATTTGTGCATATAAGTCTTTCACAATTGCATTTCATGTCAACATCATTCAGCTCTGCATTTTTGCTGTTCTTGTGCTCCTGTAAGTACGGGCAGGGGTTAAAATGGCACCTTCAGTGGATGAGTCATTCAATCTGACAGATTAATACACATATTAATCTGCATCCTGCTGCTGCTTCCAGCTGACAGCAGTGATAGTGGCTCAGGAATAAGAAAAGGTGTCACAGTGCGGCACTTCAGCAGCTCACTGATGATGAGGAGCTCGCAGAAATGGAGCAACATTTTTAAGTGGTGAGGTCAAATACCGCAGCAGTATCACCAAACCTAAAGCCTTCTCTGTGTGGTCTGTCACACATGGAAGCTAATGAGTGATTGTTATATTTCCCAGAGAGAGAAAAAACTTGGATCTGTATACAGTGTGTAATTGAATTATGTTTTTGTGAATAATCTTGGATGAAAATCTGGGCAGTTTGGTGCAGGCTGAGCTGGTTATTTTACGTTATTGTGGTGAAGTTTATAGTGCTGCATGCTGTGGTGTTCAGGGTCAATGTTAGGTTATACCCAGGGTAGCAGACATCAGTGTAAATGTAAGATGATGATGATGATGATGATGCCATGTCACTGGTGCAGCATCTGCTCGTGTTGTGTTGAATTCATAAGGAGCAGTTAACAGCACGGCTGATCTCAGCCTGTACACAAAGTGAACTCTGCTGGAGCTCACAGTGTAAATTATTACATGACTTGTTTCTGAGTCATTCCGTGCTGCAGCTCATCTTAGGCTGCCCCGTGTGCCAAGTCTGACTTTAACCCTGATTGTGGGTGTTTCAGAGTCCTCTTTGTGTATCATGTTACAAAACCTCACAAACACACTGCAGCATTAATACACTTTTTAGATACATATATGTGAGTCCCTTAGAATTACTTCTTTAAAGAGCAGCCTGGAAACAGATTGTGGTGTAAATGCAGGTAACAGAATTGAAGTGAGGTAATGGGACGGAGCCATGCTTCCTGCTGCTAGAAAACCTTCAGGGCTGCACACATTCATACGTAAATAAATAATCCATGGTTTTAGCTTCAAATCTAAAATCATCAAAACACATTTTCACGACCTGATGTTGTTTGCCTCACCTGTCTCCTGGGGACAGCTGATGGGTTTTGGACTCTTGGCCTGGATGGTGGCACAGGAAGGAGTGTGAAAGCTGGTGCTGGCTGCCAGAGGGCGGCTCTTCTTGCTGACTGGCTGCAGGAGGACTTTATACTTACAGGAGAAGAGTAAGCCCTGCAGGCTGATAAAGCTCTCCTAGATTAGACACACAGGGAGGGAGGATGGCTGCAGACTCATTCCCACTTCAGATTACTGTAAGTCACTTTTCACAGCAGACAAAGCAGCAGTGACTAAGATCAGCTGCTAGTGATGCAGATATTTTCTTGGCTAGCAATAACAAGATTAATAAAAGCTGTCTCTTCTATATTCTGTATTTTATTTTAAGCATTAAATGCTCCTGATTTAACACTGATGATCAGGGTGTTGCTGTTTTATTTGCTCAGGTTTACCTTTGTGATGGTCTTCTCCACAGGTCTGGTCTGGTTGTGTCCGCAGTATTCAGGTCCCCACTGGATTCTGTACAATTCAACTGAAGGATCTACACAAACAACAAGAGATTAACACAGGGAGGACCGGATCTATTCATGCTGTGTCTCATACAGAGACTGTGTCTCATACAGAAACTGTGTCTCATACAGAGGCTGTGTCTCATACAGAGACTGTGTCTCATACAGAGGCTGTGTCTCATACAGAGACTGTGTCTCATATAGATGCTGTGTCTTATACAGAGATTGTGTCTCATACAGAGGCTGTCTCATACAGAGACTGTGTCTCATACAGAGGCTGTGTCTCATACAGAAACTGTGTCTCATACAGAGACTGTCTCATACAGAGGCTGTGTCTCATACAGAGGCTGTGTCTCATACAGAGACTGTGTCTTATACAGAGGCTGTGTCTCATACAGAGTCTGTGTCTCATACAGAGGCTGTGTCTCCATACAGAGACTGTGTCTCATACAGAGATTGTGTCTCATACAGAAACTGTGTCTCATACAGAGCCTGTGTCTCATACAGAGACTGTGTCTCATACAGAGGCTGTGTCTCATACAGAAACTGTGTCTCATACAGAGGCTGTGTCTCATATAGAGGCTGTGTCTCATATAGAGGCTGTGTCTTATACAGAGATTGTGTCTCATACAGAGGCTGTCTCATACAGAGACTGTGTCTCATACAGAGGCTGTGTCTCATACAGAGGCTGTGTCTCATACAGAGACTGTGTCTCATATAGAGGCTGTGTCTTATACAGAGATTGTGTCTCATACAGAGACTGTCTCATACAGAGACTGTGTCTCATACAGAGGCTGTGTCTCATACAGAGACTGTCTCATACAGAGACTGTGTCTCATACAGAGACTGTGTCTCATACAGAGGCTGTGTCTCATACAGAGACTGTGTCTTATACAGAGGCTGTGTCTTATACAGAGATTGTGTCTCATACAGAGACTGTGTCTCATACAGAGACTGTCTCATACAGAGACTGTGTCTCATACAGAGGCTGTGTCTCATACAGAGACTGTGTCTCATACAGAGTCTGTGTCTTATACAGAGATTGTGTCTCATACAGAGGCTGTGTCTCATACAGAGACTGTCTCATACAGAGTCTGTGTCTCATACAGAGTGTGTGTCTCATACAGAGACTGTCTCATACAGAGACTGTGTCTCATACAGAGGCTGTGTCTCATACAGAGACTGTGTCTCATACAGAGACTGTCTCATACAGAGGCTGTGTCTCATACAGAGACTGTGTCTTATACAGAGGCTGTGTCTCATACAGAGACTGTGTCTCATACAGAGGCTGTGTCTCATACAGAGATTGTGTCTCATACAGAAACTGTGTCTCATACAGAGGCTGTGTCTTATACAGAGGCTGTGTCTCATACAGAGACTGTCTCATACACAGACTGTGTCTGATACAGAGGCTGTGTCTCATACAGAGATTGTGTCTCATACAGAGGCTGTGTCTCATACAGAGACTGTGTCTCATACAGAGGCTGTGTCTCATACAGAGGCTGTCTCATACAGAGACTGTGTCTCATACAGAGGCTGTGTCTCATACAGAAACTGTGTCTCATACAGAGGCTGTCTCTCATACAGAGACTGTGTCTCATACAGAAGCTGTCTCTCATACAGAGACTGTGTCTCATACAGAAGCTGTCTCTCATACAGAGACTGTGTCTCATACAGAGGCTGTCTCTAATACAGAGACTGTGTCTCATACAGAGGCTGTCTCTCATACAGAGGCTGTGTCTCATACAGAGACTGTGTCTCATACAGAGATTGTGTCTCATACAGAAACTGTGTCTCATACAGAGGCTGTGTCTTATACAGAGGCTGTGTCTCATACAGAGACTGTCTCATACAGAGACTGTGTCTTATACAGAGGCTGTGTCTCATACAGAGATTGTGTCTCATACAGAGGCTGTGTCTCATACAGAGACTGTGTCTCATACAGAGGCTGTGTCTCATACAGAGGCTGTCTCATACAGAGACTGTGTCTCATACAGAGGCTGTGTCTCATACAGAGGCTGTGTCTCATACAGAAACTGTGTCTCATACAGAGGCTGTCTCTCATACAGAGACTGTGTCTCATACAGAAGCTGTCTCTCATACAGAGACTGTGTCTCATACAGAAGCTGTCTCTCATACAGAGACTGTGTCTCATACAGAGGCTGTCTCTCATACAGAGACTGTGTCTCATACAGAGGCTGTCTCTCATACAGAGGCTGTCTCATACAGAGACTGTGTCTTATACAGAGACTGTGTCTCATACAGAGACTGTCTCATACAGAGGCTGTCTCATACAGAGACTGTGTCTCATACAGAGACTGTGTCTTATACAGAGACTGTGTCTTATACAGAGGCTGTGTCTCATACAGAGGCTGTGTCTTATACAGAGGCTGTGTCTCATACAGAGGCTGTCTCATACAGATACTGTGTCTCATACAGAGGCTGTGTCTTATACAGAGACTGTGTCTCATACAGAGACTGTCTCATACAGAGGCTGTGTCTCATACAGAGACTGTGTCTCATACAGAGGCTGTGTCTCATACAGAGGCTGTGTCTTATACAGAGACTGTCTCATACAGAGGCTGTCTCATACAGAGGCTGTGTCTTATACAGAGGCTGTGTCTCATACAGAGGCTGTCTCATACAGAGGCTGTCTCATACAGAGACTGTGTCTCATATAGAGACTGTGTCTCATACAGAGTCTGTGTCTTATACAGAGGCTGTGTCTCATACAGAGGCTGTCTCATACAGAGTCTGTGTCTCATACAGAGACTGTGTCTCATACAGAGGCTGTGTCTCATACAGAGACTGTGTCTCATACAGAGGCTGTGTCTCATACAGAGACTGTGTCTCATACAGAGGCTGTGTCTCATACAGAGGCTGTGTCTCATACAGAGGCTGTGTCTCATACAGAGACTGTGTCTCATACAGAGGCTGTGTCTCATACAGAGACTGTGTCTCATACAGAGGCTGTGTCTCATACAGAGGCTGTGTCTCATACAGAGGCTGTGTCTCATACAGAGACTGTGTCTCATACAGAGACTGTGTCTCATACAGAGGCTGTGTCTCATACAGAGACTGTGTCTTACCACCTGTCTTTGCCACCTTAAAGGTATTTTTTCTCTCACACAGGTCGCCTACTAGTTAGAAGGTTGGTGGTTCAATCCCACCTGTTCCAGTCTGCATGCTAAAGTGTCCTTGGGCAAGACACTGAAACTGTGTGGGAATATTAGAAAGAAGTGTATGAATGGGTGAATGAGGCATGCTGTACAGAGTGCTCCAGTAGATAACCACTGTATAAGGACCAGTCCACTCCCATCAGGTTTTCATGGAGGTGTCAAGATTGAAATGCACATTCAAGAGAGCCAGTGAGGCATCCGGGTCCGACCCTGGGTTCATCTCCATTCCTCCTTTGCCAGATTATAAGTCCAAGTTTTACATTAGGAACTACTGACCCTGTTTTGCACTGCAGCTTCTGCCCGTCTATGATTTCACCAGGATTGTTAGGCACGTAAATTATTCCAACCATGCAGAAAGATTTAATTGCTAACCTCGTTGTGACCGGGGAACTCTCAGATACATACATTTTGTTCTTATAGAACACGTTCTGCTCTACATGAGCACTTGATACAACATGCCTCATTCACCTGTTCATACGGGTGCTTCCTAGCTAACATTCACACTCTGATGGATGCATCAAGAGCAATCAGGGTTCAGCATCTTGCCCAAGGATACTCTGGCACACAGCCAGGGATCGAACCACCAACCTTCTGATTAGTAGATGACCTGTCCGGGATGATGACACTTGTCTTTACTCACAGGTGCTGTGTCTCACCATGTGACCTTTAATGTGTGCTCTCAGTCACAACCCTGTATCCCTGAGCCTAAAACTTCAACATTCCCATTACTGCTGCATTGATATTCAGCAGCAGTCTCTCTGCAGCGCAGATCATTAAGTCTAATTTCAGCAGTCCTCCAAATCTTTGCTCATATTTGGTTTTTCATCTTTTTTAAAGGTTTTAGCAGAGCTGTGCTTTTTCTTTTTGTTTTAGGGACAGCTGAGCCATCATTTCTATGTGTCATCTAAGCACTGAGCTTCCTGCTAATTCCTGTTTGTCATGTTTGCCCCGTGTAAACCCGCAAACAGCTTCCTGTTTCTGACCTGCATGTAATAACCCACTGATAGAGAAGTGACCTAACAGCAGAGCGAGCAGCTCATTGTATTCATACATGCACGTTTCCTCCACCTTAAATGCCTTTGCTGCACCAAAGCTGTGGATGATCAGTCTTCTGTTTGCAGAGCAGAGAGGTAGGACCTTCCAGTCTGCATCATTGCAGGACGGATTGTTCAGTGATCAGGGATAGATCACAGGAGCAACTAATGCCTCACTCCATGAGACATTTTTTGCATTTTTGCACAGTCCAACATAGGTGACCCTGAGCATGTGCTGTGAGCATGGAACAGGGCCCCATATGTAATAAAACTGTCACAAACAATCATTTGTTCTTTATCGATGAACAGCGTTTTGACTTATTTTGTTTTAACTGTAAATCTGTGTCTGCACGCTGTATGCATGCTTTGTTGTACTGTTGGGCACTGGCTGCTCTGATGCAGCACTTTCCTAACCTGAGACGATAAAGTAACCTTAACCTTAGCTCAGGTTTCAACACTCACTTCAAGCCTGTTATTGATTTAGTGTAACGGGTGGTTAGTTTATGTCTCGTGGAAGTAGAATAGCCTCCTTCCACAACATTAATTACTCATCACAGAAGCTGTGCAGCTGCAGCATTGACTTTTTCACCACAGTGAGTTTAGAAGGTATATTTATGCAGCTCAGTGTTTCTGTCTAGTGTACAAAGATTAAAAAAAGACTTTATCTTTATCTTTCACAGCTAATAATGAGTTCCTGTGAATTACGGTTCAGTAAATTAGAAAATGTGTTCAGGTTGTTATTGATTTACCAGCTTTCTGTCTGTGGCTTTGGACCAGATCAAAACTCCTTTTTCTGGCACATTATCCACGTATTGCAAGATAACGCAAATATTATTTGTGACATGATATATAAGCAGAATCATAATGTTTAACTCTGCTGTACATACCCATGCTTCTCTGCCAGTAAACATGAACCCTGAGCTGTCCGTCCTGGTAGAACGGGGTCCCCACATCCACAGTGTCACCTATGAGGTTTCTTGGATCACTGGTGGCTTTAAAATACACAAAATATCATTGAATTACATATCTGGGCTCCGCCTTCTTAAAACAATACAGTCGTGTGAAAAACTAAAAGTATGCCATGACTCAGTCACAGGTAGAATCACCTTTAGCTGCAGTAAGTTAAGTTATTGCTCCAGGTTTGCAGCATTCATGCACAGCTCTCTGAAGGTCCCACCCCTGCATCTCAGTCAGGCTCAGGTCTGGACTCTGGGCCGTTTCAGCACCTTCATTCTTTTCTTTTGCAGCTGTTCTGTTGGAGATTTGCTGCTGTGCTTGGGATCATTGTCCTGTTGTAAGATGCCAAGGTGCCATCCTCAGCCCTCCACCCCCCGTGCTGTCAGGTGGTGGAGGTGTTTGTGCTGAAACATGAACTGTGCACTATGGCCGACATCTCCACGCTGGGCTTGTCTCTCCAAAGGATGTTGTTCCACACATCATGTGCTGTGCTGCCATGTTAGAGAGAAGACGCCTTCTCCTGTCAGCACAGCCACACAAACCACACTGGTTCAGTCTTTGTCCAGTTGTGCTGTCATGAACTTTGACCTTCAGCATGTTAACTGAGGCCAGTAGATATAGCTCTTGGGATTTTGCCATTTCTGAGTGCTGCACAGTCTGAGCTTGGGGTGAAACTGCTGGGACGTCCACTCCTGGGTAAACTGGTGCTGTAACTGTCTTGAATGTTTTCCACTCATGAAAGATCTTTTTCACTGGAAAATTATGGAATTGTTTGGAAATGGCCTTATGAACCTTCCCAGACTGACGGGCATCAATAACTTTTCTAAGATCATGGCTGATGTTTTTGCTTCTTGGCACCTCACAGCTTCAAACCTGCAAACTTCTGCTTTTATAGAGGTGCTCACACTGGATGGTGATCAGCTAATAAAGTGCATGTGATTAGCAGCAGGACTTAGTTTTCCTCTTCATTCCAATGGAAGCAGAGGGTGTGCTTAGTTGTCCTGTAAAAGCTTTGTTTTTCACAGGACTGTATGTATATGTTACAGAACATCTGCTAATATGAAGCATCACAGTGGATCTCATTAAACATACTGGATAAGCTGCTTGTTTTTTTTTTTTTTACATGTGAATAAATAAGATATTCTGTGGCCACAAGTAAAAAAGGCAACTAAACAGTGTCCACATCTTATTCTTAGCACTTTGACAATGCAGGTCCTGATTGAAAAGCTAAAAAAACAATGAGTTTATTCACAAAGAAAAGAGGATTGATTTACACTGATAACAGCATTTAGTTTCCCTGCTCTTATTATCTCATGGCCATGACTTTATTGTTTCATTCTGGTACATTAGTTACTCATCTGCATGCAACAGGCGCCTCTTCTGTGGAACCAGCTCCCAGCTTGGATTAAGGAGACATACACCCTCTCTATTTTTAAGATTAGGCTTAAAACTTTCCTTTATGATCAAGCTTATAGTTAGGGCTGGATCAGGTGACCCCGAACCCTCCCTTAGTTATGCTGCCTAGGCTGCTGGGGGGTTCCCATGATGCACTGTTTCTTTTCATTCACCTATTTGTTTATACTCCACTCTGTATTTAATCATTAGTTATTATTAATCTCTGTCTCTCCCCCCCTCAGCAGATGACCCCCCCTCCCTGAGCCTGGTTCTGATGGAGGTTTCTTCCTGTTAAAGGGAGTTTTTCCTTCCCACTGTCACCAAGTGCTGCTCATAGGGGGTCGTTTAGACTGTTGGGTTTTCTCTGTATTATTGTAGGGTCTTTAGCTACAATACAAAGCGCCTTGAGGCGACTGTTTATGAACTGATATATCTTGGTTTCAGTTTTTTGATTTGCTTCTGATTTCATGTGATTTTAAATTTTTAAGTTAAATTTTACTCTCTGCAAGCTTCATCATTTTAAGAATTAACACTAAAAGTTTGTCATTTGAATTAAATATAATTCTGTACATTTGATTTTGCCAATTTTATATATAATTTTATTTATTTTATTTTGGGGGGGGGTCATCAGAACCACTAGGATGCACTTTTGTTTATGAACTACATTTTCAAGGTTTTTGAGATGCTTTTTGAAGAGAACTGTGACCTTCTACAAAACTTTCATGGGAATCTCACCAACAGCTGTTAAAATATCTTTCACCAAAACACGCATACTTTCAATTTTAATAGGCTGAAAAAATGTCATGTACAGAAAAGTTGATGTGCTGGTGCACCGTTTCACCTTGAACACTCATTCAAAAAGTGTTTCTTTCTCCCAGTTTCTGCTCTGTAGAAAGGTTGACAGCAACTTCACTTCAATCCTTGTTTCATGATGCACTCACTCTCACACTCATTTCTGTAATTGTCAAGAACATTTTCTATTTTTTCCTTTGTATAATGTCAGCCATCACTTTGAAAGCAGCACCTTGACATTTAGAATTTGAAAGCTAAAAGAGTTTCCAGCCCTGTCACTCTGATAGGTTTGTAGGTGTGGAGTGAAGCTCTGAGATACAGAGGATCAAAGATTTAACATCGCAGTGGGAGAAAATCTCTTAGATATTAAACCCTAAGGTGCTTTTTTTTTCAAAAAAAAAAATGTCACCATAAAAGTGTAAAAGTAAACCTGAAGATTATACAAATGCATTTTGAAAACCAGGAGGAAACTTTGAGTGCAAGACTAAACATCTGAACATGCTCAGAGACTTCTGAAGCAGACGTGAAGATAAACTTTATTCCTTCATGACAAATGCCAATTATACACATTTACATACCATGCTGAGTGGTGAAGTGGAGGACCGCGCGGGGCCCTTTGAACTGAGTTTGTCCCCAGTAGGACACGGCCTGAACCTCCACACTATAACTCCTGTTAGACCTCATGCTGTCCAGCTCCACATGGCTCTGTGCACGCACACACACACACACACACACACACACAGGATTAGGCACATACATACAAATAAACACAATGAGATCCCACACTGTGTTTTTAAAATAATCATTTTAGCCATTCACAGGAATAAAGGTCCTGAATGAACCCTTGGTTTGAGTCCATCCACAGAGAAAACCATGAGCCATGAGCTGATTTCTTATCATATTCATACTGATCAGACTCCATTTCCTGATCTCAGATGCAAACATGCTGCAGTGTTTCTGTAACATCAGAAATGCTGATGTCAGGAGAACCTCTGAGACTGAACAGTAGCAGTAATTTTTATTTTTATTGAAATCTGGTTGGATTTATGATTGTGTTCTCTGTGGTAGCGTTCCTACTGTCTCAGAGTCTTTTATATCTAAAAAGTGACAGTGAGGAGGATGTGTTTCAGAGAGCATTACATAAATATATCCCTTTCCTTAATCTTAAATAGCAGTCGTGTATTTAAAGTGCCTCTGCTGCAGCATCCTCACCTTCCTGACTGTCTTCTTCCTCTTGGTCAGGGATGAGGCAGAAGAATGGCCAACTGCAGTCCAGCTCCAGCTGACCTTGTAGTGGTGGACGGGAACATCCAGGTCAGGAGGCATGCTCCACTCAATCCTGGTTGCTACTGTCCTGCCAGGACCAAAGCTCATATTTGCTACTCTCAGCTCGGTAGGAGCTGGAGGGTTGGCGGGGTCTGAGGGTGACATGTTGGATGTTGTTAGTGTATGTCCACATTACAGACTCACAGTGGGTGATGGAGCCATCCCTGCTCTTCAATCAGTCTCCAGTTAACCTAACATGCATGCTGCTGTGCTGTGGGAGGAACCAGAGCTACAGTAACTCTACCATTACTTTCATTATAAGGAGCCTATCACCACCTTTGCCAGCAGGATTTCTCAGTGGGTTTTTCTTGATGGTTGCTGGTGTTTAGAGCTTGTGTTTCCTAATTCCCCAACCTTATCACAATCAGTCATCAATCTGATGTCTCACTGGCCACAGATGGAAAATTAATGGTAAAACTGTCAGCACATAAGGGCGCCACCTCCATTGTGTCCCTAAATATGGCAGCACAATGCTGCAGACGGGGAGAACGCAGCTCTCATGAACACGTCTGAATCGATTAAGGTTCACATCTTTTCAGCTTGCCGAGGCGGCTCCCTTTGTGCCTGTGGCAGCTATAGAAACCACACAGAGGAAAACAATGAATCCTTTGAGGTTTCTCTGCATTAATTCTATAGCACATATATACAACAATACAACCATCTGTTAAACAGTCGATTCTCTGTTGAATTACCTCTGACTGTAGCAGGGTTCATTAGTTAAACTTGATAAATTGTCAGGAACTTTTGGCTTCTTTAGTCTAAGTTCGTTAAAGAATCTCTTCCCATCTCTTCTGCTTCTAATTCATCCGGTTGCCCTGCTACACTTTCATGTATTCTGTCACTTACTGACCCCTAAACTGTCAAAACCCATTTTGTTTGTAGCTAATGTTGCTGCATGTGGCCGGTTTTACCTCTAACCACATCACCTTTCCTGTCATTCTGCCGCCGCTGGTACAATCCACTTCCTCCCTGTCACCACCGCTGGCTGTTTGAATACAAAGTGTGGCTCTCTTCACTGGCCTACAGTCAAACTGAAGATGCCCACATCACCATGACTAAATCACTAAAGTCAGTCTCTGTTGTCAGATTTCATTGTTGTTGTGAATTCTCCACAGTGTATAGTGTGACTGTGGCCTGAGACAGGCTCCAGTCCCCTGAAAAGCCTGAACTGGAAGAGGAAGTGGATACATGGATGCATGTTTCATCTCTCTGTGTTGATCTCCATTTCATTTGATTTAGTGTTGCTTCATTTTTTAAAGATATTATGCTCATTTCATTAGTTTCAGTACCTTTTAACTCCTTTATTATCAGTCATGCTGAGCTGATCTAACTTGAACTAAAGGTGCTCTACAATGGTCCATTGTGGTTAACGGTTCTGTCTGATACAGTAGGAGCAGGGGCAGAACGTTTGACATGTTCTCTGATGTCAAAATGTAGATTTTTCATCTACACAAGCTGCACTTTAAACATGCACGCACACAGATACATGCAATGTCTGTCTGACCTCTGCTTGAGTGGACGTGTCTGCTGGGCGTGGTGAAACCTCTGGTCCCGTGAGGGTTGACAGCTGCCACTCTGAACTGGTACCAGCGACCTGGCCGGATGTCAGACAGCCGTACTCCCTGCTCTGTGGTCTGTGAGAAAAAATGAAGCCAGTGACGTTTGGCAGAAAACAAGTTGTGTGCCAGAGTTTCATCAGTTTTAGTCCCTGTTTCATTGGTGTTTTGTTACTCTTTAAACGGCGTTTCTTCAGTGCTTCCTCAGTGTTCTGTGAGAGTTTCGTCAGAGTTTCTTCAGATTTTCGTCAATGTTTTGCCAGAGCTTTGTCAGATTTTTGCCAGAGCTTTGCCAGTGCTTCCTCAGCATTTCGTCAGAGTTTCATCAGAGTTTAGTTAGTTTCTACTTTCAGTCTAGTTGATTTTCAACCTTGTTGAGTTTAGGAAAATGTGCAGAATTTTATGCCCTGTAAAACCTTTGTGATAAAATACTGAAGTGACATCTTTGAGTTAACATGTTAGTGTAAAGTTTGGGACACGCTCTACAACAATTGTCCCAGCATGTCACTGTAACACAGGAAGAAATATGGCATGAAGCCCTCCTCTTTCCTTCTTCTAGCTAGGCATTACAGCCAGGCAAGTGTTCAGCAGCGGGGCAGAGCAGCTCTCTCCCAGGGTGTCGGATGCTGTGCTTTTGTCACAGCTGCGGTGCTGGTGTCACAGCAGCTCATCACAGACACACTTGTAAAGGACCACATGGTGTCACATTCAAACCCACTTGACTCATGATCTTTTATAGTTCCTAAACTGAACCAAGTAGTTTTAGTGCCTGAACTGTGCCACCAAGTAAAAGGGAAAGTAAAAAGAGAGAAAAAAGAACCAATCAGCAAATGAAAACAAAAGTGTAAAACACAAATGGCAGTAGGGGTGGGCGGATCGATCTACATATCAAAAGTATTGATACCAATGCTGGTATTGATATCAGATTGATACTAGTGTGATAGGATCCATGCTTTAGTTTGTTCAGTACTGTGTGTTTCTCAGGTTCATCAGAAAGTAGACACATCTGTGCAAACACCTCCTCTCGTGCAGGCACACTTTGCTCCGCCCCCTCCTCTCTGGTCTGCTGTGATTATTTGTCCACTGCAAACAGTGACACGTGCTGGAAGGAAACTCTGTCCTGTGGCAACACCACCAACTGATATAAAGACATGAAAATGAAACCGCTTTTTACTGGGACAAGCAGCAAAAGAAACAAAGAGAGGAGGAAAGCCCTCAGACAGACCCTGACCCCCAGCACAGAGGTCAGAGGTCACTGTCACAGTCCTTTCAGAGAGGCAAAGAATATCCGGTTAGCTTATATAGAGCTCCATAATGGTTCAGGCATCACTCTTGTCTGATTGCCAGCATTGCTTGATGTTAATGTGATTGGTCATCATAGACTGATTACTGAGACTATATTCAGACATTCAAATAATATATTCAGCCAACTGAATTGTGTTAATTATTGTATTGGAAGTGAAAAATATGACTTAAACATCAACTATGAAAAAAGTCTGAATATAATTAATAATAATTGACTGTTTGACTGTCAAGTTTGGTTTCATTTATAATGCACATATAAGACAGAAGCTGAGCCAAAGTGCTTTAAAAACAGCAACATTTACATTCCAGGTCTCCAGAAACACCGTTTGAAAAGCGTGTGAATTATTGTGGAAAGTAACAATCACAGCGAACTAGTGGTCATTAAAATGTGTTCAGAATTTACAAACTGATGATGATTCATCTCATAAACCATGACACACTGCTCTCCCCTACATGGGAGCCTTTGACAGTATCAGTGTTGGTATCAGCAAGGCTGGCCCTGCATTTATTTGGTATTGGCTTGATAGCCACATTTGAGGTATCGCACAACATTCCTGTGTGACAGATGTACTGTATCCCAGTCCCTCTGACCTCCTGACACAGCTTTTACCACTCAGACATTAACTCTTGGCACCTCAGTTGTATTAAGGCACTGACACCCAAGGATCACCTCCTACTATCTTCTTTAACTGTATCTGTGCAGCATCAGCACCGTCGCACACAGTGATCAGATTTAAACCCTATTCAACAATTTCATTATTTTCTGCTGCCATGACAACTGAACCATTATAAATAAGTTACTGAACAGAAGTACAAACCACCTGTTTTTCATATCAGCTTTACACACAGGTGGCAATGTAAGGGAAAAACATGAACCTCAGACCTAAACAGTAAACAGATTCTTCTGCTCTAAAGGATATTTTAATAACATTGCAGCAGATGACCCCCCCCCCTCCCTGAGCCTGGTTCTGATGGAGGTTTCTTCCTGTTAAAAGGGAGTTTTTCCTTCCCACTGTCACCAAGTGCTGCTCATAGGGGGTCGTTTGATTGTTCTAATAATTTAGGGTTTGTACCTTACAATTTAAAGCATCTTAACTGTTGTTGAGGATTGGTGCTATATAAATAAACCTGAATTGAACTGAACTGAATTGAATGGTTCCTCATATTCAGTGGAGGGACAGAAATATTGAAAATATAAATTTAGATTCAAATAAACATGATATAGATGCTTAAATATGCAGTTACCAGCTCTCAAACCAACTGAACACCTAGATTTTGAAACAACATGTCAGACAAGACCTGTGCACAGACCACGGGCCAACCCAGTCCTTTGGTTGTCTCTGACCAATACACATGAGGTCAATGCAAAATTAGTATTCAAACAAAAATAGGTATACATTATGTAGTTATGTCCCATTTTAATTTAGGTAGGTGGGTACAAGCAAATGAGCTCCATAGTCTCCATAGACTCTACAGTCACTGTGGGCTGAATTGCTGCCACTGTAGCAGATGAGGAGCTTGAATCGACCCTCTCGTGCCTGGATGCAGCTGCTGGACCAGCTTCCCACTGTTAGACCCAGCTGAGAGCTAAGCCAAAGGCCTGGGCTGGTTCCAATACTCTGAACACAGGTAAATGACATGTAATTGGTGATGTTACGATCAGCAGGATATAGCAGCTCCACACTTGGCTGAAGGGCTGCTGCTCTTCAGAGGCAGCAACACAACAGAGCTCTTTACACGAGATCAGCTCCACCTGAACTTTGCTGGATCATGTTTTCTATCCACGAACATAAAGTTAACTCTGCATTCCTGCAAAGCCCTCACAGTAATAACACCCTGCAAATCAACATGGTAATATTTAACAAACACCAGCAGCACGCCAGTGAGCAAGACTCAAAGACCCTCTGCTCTTGTATGCATTAAGCCCACCGTGTCTCAGTCCACTAATGCCACTATCTCTCCTTGCAAATGCACACTTACATCTTTAGCAAACAAGATTTCTATTATTATTGAAATCATTACTAGTTATAAACAAAACTTTATACTTCTAAGTGAAACCTGCATTTTATCTATCACTGTCTCACAGTGATTGAATAAAAATTCAATCAGAGGTTCCACAAGGGTCTGTTCTTGGTCCATTACTCAACCTTTACATGAAATGTACATGAACAGTACTTACTCCATGTGAAGGAGTAAGTACTGTACATGTACAGTACTTACTCCTTCACATGGAGGTGACTTTTGCAGCGGATGCAAAATAAAGTGACTAGAACTATAACAAAGTTCACTGTGTTATACCCCAGGGGGCGCTGTGTAGGTCAGTGCTGTTGTTGAGCACTTCAAGTCAGTATGACTGCTGGAGTTTCATTCTTCTCTCCTTCCACACTGAGCCTCTCTCAGTGACGAGCACCTGTCCACTGCCCTGTGCAGCTCAGACGCTGGACCTGACGTTGATGCCCAAACACACTGGATTTCTCTACTGATCAAGAAAGAAGATCAGATAATCTGCAGATGAAGTTATTAAACTCAAGCAAAGCAGCAGCAGCACTTCACGTGTCTGTGTCTGCTTCACATTTCATCGCCTAATTGTAACATCTACTCGTACCAGGAGCACGGTATAAAGAGCTAAAATTAATATTGAGCAGGAGTGAGTTCATTGGTGCAGCCCTCCACAACAGTCCCAGTGTCTCATGTGGCCCCTTGGGAAAGTGACCTGCCCACCGCTGCCTTAGACAGTGCTCTCCACCATCAACAAAACAACAGCAGCAAGTGAAGGATGATCTTTTGAGAGAGCGGGCTTCCATCCTCCAGCAGAGCCACAGAGAATCAATGCTTACAGGAAGACTTTATTTAGATTTTCCCTTGAATTTGTCTGTTTCTGTAAAGTTAAAGATTGGTGGCAGTTGACTAACCTGTGCAACCACTTCCCATGAGGTGGCAGTGTCCTCGCTGGGCTGGATGCCAAAGTTCCACCTCCTCTGCAGAATGTAGACTACAGGCTCGGCTGAAATGTTGAAGCGGGATGACCAGCGCACCTCCAGCTGGCCTGAAGGCAGTTCTTCAAAGGCCAGCTCCTTCCTGGGCTTCAGAGGAGCACCTGGACACAAAATACATCCACCACCAGCAGAGTGAAACTCAGGCGATTTTTGAGTACAGTAGATACATTTTTTAACAAATATACTTTAGGATTTTCATTAAGAAACAAGTACAACATGATTAATATGACTGTAGTTTGTTTGATATGTTAATCAAAATCAGTGATTGTCGTTTATTCATTGAGTAAAAAATAATCCCTAACATCGTCATCTACTGTAGTTCTCAGTAATGTCCCAGCAAAGAGGACACCACGCTCTCAGTCAGCACCCTCCAATGCTTCAGGGATTTACACATTTACTCAGTGCTCCCTTGTAAAGCCTGCAAAGTTTCCTCCTGCTTTTCTTCCTCCATAATGTGTTACAATCAGCAAAGTCCGAACAATCCCATGAGCTCTTATTTTCTCAGACTCACAGCAGCATATAGTTCCACCGGGAATTACCTCATTTATCTGAGTAAAGGCCCAAGGAGGCACTTTTTAGGGTGGCAAGACTGATAATGTGCATTAAAGTACAAGTTTGAATTCAAATTTCAGTGCAGTTTTATTTATATAGCACCAAAATCCCAACAGTCGCCTCGAGGCGCTTCATATTGTAGGTAAAGAACTACAATAATACAGAGAAAACCCAACAGTCAGAACGACCCCCTGTGAGCAGCACTTGGTGACAGTAGGAAGGAAAAACTCCCTTTAACAGGAAGAAACCTCCAGCCCCTCCACAACAGTCCCAGTTGTCTCATGTGCCCCCCCCCCCCCCCCCCCCCCCCCCCCCCCCCCCCCCCCCCCCCCCCCCCCCCCCCCCCCCCCCCCCCCCCCCCCCCCCCCCCAGGCTCAGGGAGGGGCAGTCATCTGCTGAGGGGGGAGAGAGACAGGACAGGCTCCCTGTTAATGAAACTCCCTGTGCCTGTAGATGCTCCAGCATCCTCTCACAGCTGATGTTGTGTTAGGATATTCTAAACTGGCTCTAAATGTGAATGTGAGTGTGAAGTTGTGCTAGCCCTCAGACACACCTGTCCAAGGTGTACCTCACCTCTCACCCTATCACAGCTGGGATAGGCTCCAGCCGAAGAAAGAATTATTATTAATTTATAAACGTCTCGATAATTGTTCAACACAAAACAACAAGCACTGTTTGTGGACTCAAGGACGACATCACTTCCATTCTGAGACCCTGTAGCTTGCTGCCCACTGCAGTGCAGCTAGAATTACATCACTGAGGGACGTGTAACACTCTGCTTCGGGCTGACATACCCTTGTAGAGGTCTGCAGGAGTCTGGCAGGTGTGGCCACAGCTGTTGGAGCAACATTTCTTCTGAGCAGAGCATTCGGCGTCATGGTCACAGCTCTCCACGCAGGCAGCAGCAAAGCCACTGGCTCTCTCTGGAGGAGGACAGCTGCCCTGCTTCACCGTCAGCACTGAGTGAAGGAACTCACAGCTGGTCACACACTCCCACTGCTTTTTGGGAAACACCCACTGGATGGATTAAAGATGAGCTGGTTAGCATCACAGGTGAACGTGTTTCACATCTTTCTGTTGGACCTTTTACAGTTTCTGATGCTCTCTGCTTAGATTATGTTAGCAGTGTAATTGTCACAGTTGAAATATTATACAGTCAGTATTGATTCTATATGTATGATTTGATAATGGCAAGATTACATCAACAAGTATCTAGACGAGAAAATTAAGCACAGCAGGAGTAAAAGAGCCTTCATGAATATGAATGATAACTTCCAGCAGTGATTCTTGAGCTTGTTCCTGAGACCAACAGACTCTCTACCTTCATGACAAACCATGCGTTCACATAACAATGCATGGCTGCTTTTACACTGTATGCTCAAAACATGTACACGCTGGCTTTATGCTCACCATACCTCACACAACTCTCTGCAGCTGCTTTTCTCCTTCATCTCCCAGGAGTCCTTGCAGGGCTCCAGGCACTGTGGAGGTCAAAGCACACGTGTGGCCACTGTCAGAGTTTACAGTCAGATATGAAGAAATGCATTTTGAGGTGAAAAATAGCAAAATCTTTATGTTTTATAGCCTGTTGAACTCTGTTAGAGTGTCAGACAGTTTAATGCCATGACTGCTCCATCACGCTCATCTGTGAGCTGGAGGTTTCATCACCACAGCCTGAAGCACCGGCCAGATTTTCACAACAAATTATTATCCGTCTCCTTGCTGTCAGATCTTGTGTTAGTTAAATATTAATATTAAAAAAAATATATTGCACAAGCCAAAGTAATTCACACTCTCTCCTAAAGCTCACATTTCTATGCATCTATTTTACCAAATTCAGCATTTCTGGGAAAGTCCTTTATAATAACTAGAAAACATTTATGAATTTGAACAGAATCATATTTGATTCAGTTGAATATTTTCCTGACATTAACTCCTTAACGATACATATGTGTTAATATCCTGTACAGTATTTAATCCCCCCTCCCCTTCAATAGAAGAAACAGTAAAGTGACTGTCTTTTTATTAATGCTTAATTAATGCTTTTTATTACTGCAAGTGAGGAAACCAGTAAGTCACTCTGTCTTAGACTGCATTAAAAACCAGAGAATGAAGCAGCAGCAGTGAGCCTGCACAGGAGGGGGTGGTATTCTGTTTTCTTGTAAATCAAACCCCTGCATGTTAAAGTGCTTTATACAACATGTTAGCATTCACACAAGCACTTCCTTCTACAGCTAAGTGCTTTCTGTCTAACACTCACACCCATTCACACTCCAACGCTTGTATAAGAGAGCAACTCAGGGTTCAGTATCTTGCCCAAGGATACTCTGGCTTACAGCCTGGAGCAGCCAGGAATCAAACCACCAACCTTCAGATTAGTAGGTGACCTGCTCTACCTCCTGAGCTACAGCCACCCCATTGTTGTGGTTGGTGCAATATAAATAAAATGAATTTCATCATGTTTACTTTAATCAAAATGTATATTTTCAGTATTTTTATCCCTCCACTTCAACCATTTAATCCAGTTCAGCTCAATTCAGATTTATTTTTATAGCACCAATTCTCAACAGCACTCACCTTAAGATACTTTATATTGTAAGGTAACAACCCTGAACTATTGGAAAGAACCCCCAACAGTCAAAACGACCCCCTATGAGCAGCACTTGGTGACAGTGGGAAGGAAAAACTCCCTTTAACAGGAAGAAACCTCCATCAGAACCAGGCTCAGGGAGGGGGGGGGGGTCATCTGTCATCAGTCATATTTCTTTTTTCCTAGAATAAGGAAATATTTAAGTCCAGAAACTTTAATCAGTGTGATGACATGTAAATTCTTACTCATTATTAAATCCTCATGATTTAAAAGAAAAAGCAAGTATTGCCAAACAGTTGATTTTATGCATGTCCAGCCTTTATAACTCAATATTGTAATAATTCCTGAAGTGAAACATGTCACTCAGATTCTGGGATTCTTCTTAGCAGGAAGGAAAAGCTTGAATAATGTGTTAAACTGTTTAATGCTTCACCTTCGTATCTCATTTTGAGTCTAATCAATATAGAAGACAGTGTAAATATAATGTGAGAGCGCTGGCACTCAGCCTTATGTAAGCAGACACCTAAAAGTGAGGGAATGAATGTTGGCCTGCATTCTCAGGGGGTTTCTAGAGCATGTCAGGGCTTAACAGTGTGGTCCTCTATACGGTGAAGCCAGATCCTGCACCAGTAAGCAGAAGGAGCCCAGGGGAACAAGTGTACTAATTCTAATTTCATGCTGTAGTGAGAAACAGTGGGGAACAGTGGAAAGTACAACACCCTCACAAGGGTATGACAAGTCATCTGAAAGTTAGAGGAGCACTCCAAATGCTTAGCAGGCAGCTCGTATGCTGGGGAGGGACTAGTTCACTCATTTAGGAGATCTTTGTTTATCACTAAATAAAAATGCTTACTATCTTACTGTTCATCACCAATAGAAGAAAACAGGAGCAAGAGTCAGAGCTCTGCTGAGCTGTTAAACTTTGACTTGTAATGATTTCTTCACAAATTAAATTTTAACATTTTTAGAGGAAAATAATCGCACCCACCCCAAAGACTTATGATTAAGGACAGTAACTTTAATAACACTTTCTCTCTGATCAATCTTTCCAAGTTAACTTCAATAGTCACTCCCTCCAAACCATCAGTCTGCCTAACAGACCCCAATCCTACAAGACTGCTCAGACAAGTCCTACCATTAATTAATGCTTCAGTCTTAGATATGATCAACCTGTCTTTATTAATGATAATACTCAGCTTTATCCTACCCACACATCAATTAGTTAAACTGCAGGAATGTCTTAAAGACATTAAGGCCTGGATGACCTCTAATTTCCTGCTTCTAAATTCAGATCAAACTGAAATTCTTGTACTCGGCCCACAAATCTTAGAAACATGGTGTCTAACCAGATACTTACTCTGGATGGCATTACTTTGGCCTCCAGTAACACTGTGAGAAATCTTGGAGTCATTTTTGACCAGGATATGTCCTTCAATGCACATATTTAACAAATATGTAGGACCGCTTTTTTGCATTTGTGCAATATTTCTAAAATTAGAAACATCCTTTCTCAGAGTGATGCTGAAAAGCTCATTCATGCCTTTATTACTTCTAGGCTGGACTATTGTAATTCATTATTATCAGGCTGTCCTAAAAGCTCCCTGAAAAGCCTTCAGCTGATCCAAAATGCTGCAGCTAGAGTACTGACAGGGACTAGAAAGAGAGAGCAGATTTCTCCCATATTGGCTTCTCTTCATTGGCTCCCTGTTAAATCTAGAATAGGATTTAAAATTCTTCTCCTCACATACAAGGTCTTGAATAATCAGGCCCCATCTTATCTTAAAGACCTCATAGTACCATATCACCCCAACAGAGCACTTCGCTCTCAGACTGCTGGCTTACTTGTGGTTCCTCGGATACTTAAGAGTAGAATGGGAGGCAGAGCCTTCAGCTTTCAGGCCCCTCTTCTGTGGAACCAGCTCCCAGCTTGGATTCAGGAGACAGACACCCTCTCTATTTTTAAGATTAGGCTTAAAACTTTCCTTTATGATCAAGCTTATAGTTAGGGCTGGATCAGGTGACCCTGAACCATCCCTTAGTTATGCTGCTATAGGCTGTCAGCCTTCCCTGCTCACCTCTTTTCACTCCCCATGTGTTAATATGACACTAACTTAACTAACTGCTGCAGGGCCACCAAGGGAGAGCTGCAAAATGTATTTGAGGTATATTTGTATTTATTTGAATGGGCCCCACACTGAGGCACCAGCACTTTTGCACTGTTGTCACAATTCTGCATCTTTTCATCAATATAGGTGAGAAAATGTCAATAAAACTGATGTCCAGAGTTATGAAGGTAAAATGCAAGATGAAAAGAGTTTTCTTTTTGAGTAAAGACTGTGCAGATTAGTTTTGACAAACATGACTCAGTCTGTATTTAGAAATAGAGGAGAATGAAAAATGCTACAGTGCTAAAGGAGATAAGTCAGTAATGTCCTCTCCAAAAAAATATCTAATGGTGACTTATTTCAGTCATGCTGCTGCTGATACCAGACTGCAGGTTTGTTTTACTACTTTTTGTGTGTGAATACATTTCACACATATTCTTTGTGATAATCGTAATTATTCCAGGTTAAACTGTAACACTGTCTACATGTTGCACCAGTGGCTTTTGTTATGCCAACTTCCTGCAATCAGAGACAAACTTCAGAGCCAGCGATGTGTACAAAGAAAGGTACAGGAAGACAAGGGGAAGAAAAAGTTGCTGTGGAACTGACTACAGAGTGCGCATGGAGTACACATTGTCTCGCTACGCAGCGGAGAGTGTCTGATAGCCCTGTTCCAGTCCTGCCATCTCCCATCTCCTCTCTTTGGGCTTCCACTAATGCAGACTGACATTCCTACTCTCGTGCCATTCCCTTTGTACCTCAGCGTCAGTGAGTTTTCTGCCCCATTTCAAGCTTAAATCAAGCATTTCATTTCACTATACTGAAGATGAAGTGGCCTTGGGGGAACTTTGAGTTATAGCTGAGAAATCTGAGAAAGTACGAACTTCACAACTGAAGATATTTCTTACTGAAGTGTTGCTGCTCTTAATTAGCAACAGTGCAAAGCTGTGTGTGTGTGTGTGTGTGTGTGTGTGTGTGTGTGTGTGTGTGTGTGTGTGTGTGTGTGTGTGTGTGTGTGTGTGTGTGTGTGTGTGTGTGTGTGTGTGTGTGTGGACCTGCCTCATTAACCGAGTCTACACAATACCAGTCATTACAGCTCAGGGTGCAGATTGGGTTTAAGGTTAGATTAAGGTTCAATTCAATTTAGTTTTATTTATAGCACCAAATCACAACAGCAGTCGCCTCAGGGTGCTTTATATTATAAGGTAAAGACCCTACAATAACATTTAAAGTTAGGTTAGGTCTGGGTATGGGTTGGTTGGGGTTGGGGTAAGGTGAGTAGTAGCTATGGTCAGGGTAAGTGTCCAAGAGATTAATGTAAGTCAGCCTAATGTCCTCTGAAGTAATGGAAATATTACTGTGCTGCTGTGCTGTTGTGTGTGTCCTTGTAGTGTTGTCAGTGGATGTCCTCTGTCCCTCCGTGACCAAACAGAGATAATGGAGCAGACATCTTCGCTGCTGACCGAGTAAAAACTGCTCTTTTGGTTCTTGACACTGTTTGAATCCGTGCCCAGACAAACCCCTCAGAGAGGAAATAGGCCTTGTGTTTACGTCTTGCTTCCCGTTTCAACAACTGCCATTGTCTGTGAAAGTTTTCCAGATCTGTGAACATCCACAGCCAAACCTCAGCTTTTCCCAATAAACAAAGTAAAAGCAAATTATTTCCCAAGTACTTTATTTGCCTGAAAATGTGAGTTTGAGTGTTGTTTGGCTCTTAGTCAAACATCACAACAAAGCTGTTGGGAATACTGAAGTATACTAATTACTGCCAAGTGCTCCTGGAAGAAGGTCACTACGCTGCACTCGATGCCAGTTGTCTATGTTACGAGCTCGGACACCAGCGTCAGCGCACGAGTACGATGCTCCCTCATTGTTCCAATGCTGCAGTGCCATCTTAAGCCCTTTTTAAGAGCTGAATCGAACCGGACTGTGTGGGAGTGTCTTGTTAATCAACTCTGGCACTTGCAAATGGCTATGTGCCTGGAGGAAATAGTGACAGAAGGATTAACAAGCACTCATTACCACCAGGGCCCATGAGGATGACATGGGGCCAAATGATCACAAGCCAACGTGATAGGCTGTCTCACAGCAACAAGGATCAGCAAGCTTATCATCAGACCTCTCTGAGATTAAGAGCTGGGCAGGGGTATCTTGAAACTGGGACTGTCATATTAGTCAAATGCACGAGTCTGAACAAGACATGAATAATATTTAAGTAATACAGAGAATATAACATATCCAAGGCTATCACTCAGAAGATGTCTGAGCTTTTCAAAGTGGTTAATAATTAAAGAGCTGTTTGTCTATAAGCATCTTATCTAACAATTATTAATGAACGCCCTAAAGGAGAGACCCTTATGGCATGATATTCTTACAGTTTATAATATAAACTTCTTTCTATCTGTACTGTTTGATTACAACTTTGAACAACTAAGTAATCATATTCTAAAAGGACCCATGCAAGTGTTCCTGAAATATCATATAATGTTTCTTAAGCTTAGGAGAGCTTGTGTGATGTAATAAGACAAAGACCTGAAGCGTGTAAGTAATTTTTCAACAGAATGCTTCAAGAAGAATAAAATTTGGGATGTGTTAGGGTCCTGATCTTAACCCAAGTCAGATGTTGTGCCATGACCTGAAGAGGACGTATCAATCAAGTCATCCCAGAAATGAAGTGAAAACGCTTTGAGGGGAAATGGTCCTACTTTCCTCCCTGTCACTGAGTGAGGAGCTACAGGGCATGTCTAACAGCTGTTGTAGCTGATACAGTCGGTGCTCCGAGTGGCTCCATTCAAGTTTCACTGAGTCTTCTCTGTAAGTGCTGAATAAAGATGTGAACAAAGCTTTTGGTTTAGTGGAGTTGTGTTTGTCGAGAATCATGACACGAAGATCAGATCATATTTACGAGTGATCAGTGTGGCAGTCCTGGATTTTTCTCTACCGCCTCTAACTCTCAGAGCGATTGTCTCAGCGGTTCCTCTGCTGTGTACTGAGGCGTCTGTGAACAAGAACACATTTATACAGTACATTGTACTGTGTTTATGGATTGTTTTTTACAGTGTACAGTCACAGAATTCTATAGACCTGTGAAAACCAAGTACATCCTTACTGCTGCTGTAGTAATTAAGAGGGTAAGTAGAAGCCAGGGGATGCACTTTATTAAGTGATCATCAGCAAGTGTTAGCACCTCTATAAAAGCATTCAGGTGTGTGTTACCACACGGAAGAGAGCCATTAGCAGTGATAGACAAGTAATTGTTGATGCCCACCAATCTGGCAAGGATTATAAGGTCATTTCCAAACAAAGTCTGTCGTTCTGCAGTGAGAAATATTATTTATGAGTGGAAAACATTCAAGGCAGTCTTCCCAGGAGTGGACATCCAAGCAAATTCCCATCAAGGTCAGAGCGTACAATGCTCAGAGAAAACCAAAAACCCAGAGCTCCATCTCAGACTCTACAAGCCTCACTTAGCATGTTAAGAGTGGCTCCAGATAAGAACTGCATGAAATCAGCAGCACTTGGGAAATCACCGTCTCCAAATCTGATTATATTACAGGATAATGGTGGTAGGTGATTGGAAAAGGAAATGTTAACCCTCATTTTCAGATTAACACCTTCTGTGCTGAATGGGCGACGCCCACTTTTTGGGAGGCCTGAGCATTAAAGTACCTGATTATCTAGAATCTGACTGAAGATCCCATGATTTTGACAATTACAATTGATAGGCCATATGGGTTATCGCTGCAACTGGCAAAAATAAAATCTGCTGCAGCACCAACTGGATTCACTCCACTCATTGATTTTGTTACTGAGGAGGACATTATCTCACATCTTCTTACAGATCCCACTCATGTCTTTATTGGATGGGTTTTACAAAACATCACAAAGAATTATGGGTACCCTAAACAGATTTTTTTTTTCTTTTTTTTTTTAAAGAAGGTCCTCAAAGTCAGAGGGTGTGGTCACTGAACTTGAGGCCACACCAACCAAAATCTGCTTATCCTTTTAAGTCTGCTTAAACCATAGAAAGATATATCAATTTGACCTGTTTTAGTTTCTATTAAAACATTTATGGGCATTCAGTGAGAAACTGTTAAAAGTAGATGCTTGTATGTAGTGTGTAATGTGCAAAATGAACATGGGTACATGGCAGATCCATAGATCATGTACTGTAGAAATGTTTCAGCCTAAAATTTGCAATGTTTGGCCTGTTCAGATTAAGCTATCTTGTAATGTAAATGAGTCCACCCACCATTTTGATCACACCCTGGACCTTGTTCTGACATACTGCGTAGAAACTGAATGTCAGTGTAGGTTCTCAGTCTACCAGGTCATGGTCATCTCTGAAGCTTGAAAAAAAGGCAGCTGGACTTCTTTAAAGTTTCTTGAAGACATAGAAACTGACCATTTAACAGTATTCTCTGAAAACCCTCCTTTCTATGATCATCTCTTAGTAATATTTAAATTTACAGTAATGCATTACACAGCAGTGGGGAATAAATGTAATACATACTTTAATGCAAATGGTATTAAAGGCACTGTGCTGCAACTAATAGACTCCAATTTGTTCATGTAAATGTGGAGTCTTCTTCACACACTAAGGTTAATTATGGAGTTCCACAGGGTTCTGTGCTAGGACCAATTTTATTTACATTATACATGCTTCCCTTAGGCAGTATTATTAGAAAGCACTGCATCAATTTTCATTGTTATGCAGATGATACTCAGCTTTACCTACCAATGAAGCCAGATGACACACATCAATTAGTTAAACTGCAGGAATGTCTTAAAGACATTAAGGCCTGGATGACCTCTGATTCTAAATTCAGATAAAACTGAAATTCTTGTTCTCGGCCCCACAAATCTTAGAAACATGGTGTCTAACCAGATACTTACTCTGGATGGCATTACTTGGGCCTCCAGTAACACTGTGAGAAATCTTGGAGTCATTTTTGACCAGGATATGTCCTTCAATGCACATATTAAACAAATATGTAGGACCGCTTTTTTGCATTTGCAAAATATTTCTAAAATTAGAAACATCCTTTCTCAGAGTGATGCTGAAAAGCTCATCCATGCATTTATTACTTCTAGGCTGGACTATTGTAATTCATTATTATCAGGCTGTCCTAAAAGCTCCCTGAAAAGCCTTCAGCTGATCCAAAATGCTGCAGCTAGAGTACTGACAGGGACTAGAAAGAGAGAGCAGATTTCTCCCATATTGGCTTCTCTTCATTGGCTCCCTGTTAAATCTAGAATAGAATTTAAAATCCTTCTCCTCACATACAAGGTCTTGAATAATCAGGCACCATCTTATCTCAAAGACCTCATAGTACCATATCACCCCAATAGAGCACTTCTCTCTCAGACTGCTGGCTTACTTGTGGTTCCTAGGATACTTAAGAGGAGAATGGGAGGCAGAGCCTTCAGCTTTCAGACGCCTCTTCTGTGGAACCAGCTCCCAGCTTGGATTCAGGAGACAGACACCCTCTCTATTTTTAAGATTAGGCTTAAAACTTTCCTTTATGATAAAGCTTATAGTTAGGGCTGGATCAGGTGACCCTGAACCCTCCCTTAGTTATGCTGCTATAGGCCTACAGTAGGTTGTTGTAGGACTTCTACTCCACTCATTCTCTCACCTCCAACCCATCAGAGTAGATGACTGCCCCTTCCTGAGCCTGGTTGTGCAGGAAATTTTTTCCTTCCCAGTGTAGTAAAGTACTTGCTCATAAGGGGTCGCTTGATTGTTGGATTTTCTCCATTACGGTAGGTCTTTACCTTACAGTGCAAAATGCTTTAAGATTACTGTTGTGAATTGTTCATATATAAAAAGCCTGAAATTGAAATTGAAAAGAACATGGCAGCACAGCATGGGACTTGTAGAACAATGTCCTTTGGACAAATGAGACCACAGAGGCCATAATGCACAGTGGCATGTTTGGTGAGAACCAAAAGCAGCATATGAGCACGAACACCTGTCACCACGGTGGTGGAGGGCTGATGATTTGTGCTTATTTTGCAGTAGCAGGACAATGAACAGAATCCCTGAAAAAGAAAAGAATCAGTGGCCCAAAGTCCAGACCTCAACATGTCTGAAATACTGAGGCAGGACCCTGAGAGGACTGTGCATAAATCCACAAACGTCAATGAACTGAAACAATGTTGCAAAGACGAGCAGGCCAAAATTCCTCCACACCAATGTCAGATACCGATAAGTCATAAAGGAAATGATTACTTAAAGTAACTGCTGCTAAAAGTGTTTCTGCCAGCTGCTGAATGATGGGACATACTTCACAGGACTGCACAGACTGCACTTTCTTTTTCACGACTGTATCTGAAAACACCAGAACTATCTGAGTCTGAGCATCACGCTGTGAACGATACCATGGCAAATTTTTAGATTACCATAGCATCAAACAGAGAATATCCTCCATCTATTACTGTCTGCCTCTTTCATGACTGTTGATGTATTAGCAGGAAAACTGCTGTGATGTATAGGATGCCATCGAATAAAGAGCCAAAACTGGTGATGAATGGCAGAGTTAGGAAATGGATAATAACTACTATAATACACCAGCATGCATCAGTACCTACAGATGTACACCTGTGCACAGAGCACGCTGTCGGTTTGCATGTGGGCTGATTTATTACTGCAAAGGCAAGCAGCAAGCACACACACACACACACACACACACACACACACACACACACATAAAGCTGCACACACACAAAAGAGAACGATGAAGAGTGATTTATTACACTGACGAACACTAGCAGTCCCACGTGACTTCCTATTTTTACACTGAACAGCTAACAGAAGCACTTCAATTCTGATCCATGATGTAAAAGTGTATATGCAGCAGACTGTGCAGCAATAATTCTGTCACATCCTGGGTGCCATAATGTATTTACATTTTATTCAACATCTTTTGTTTTACACAACAAAACAAGGGGGAATAAACTTGATATAAATTCATAGATTGTGCTCAGAGGCAAGTCTGGGATTTTTCAAAATGTGATGGCATAGGAGAGACCAAATCAGGGAGGCTCATGGGAAATAAAAAAATTCTATTAGAAATAAATATGGCATTGAAAAGTGGCTTAGGAGATGTTGGTCACAATTTTCCGGCTATTTGCAGACTAATATACACGGTTTTATGGCTTTATGTGAACAGGCACGCAAGAAGAGGAAAATGGTTTTGCATTCAAAACTGCACAGTAGTGGAAGTATTTACATCCTAACAAAAGTATGTAAAGTACCAAAATGTCTACTTCAAAATATATTTCAAATGTTTTGGTTAAAAGTGCTCATTAGTTAGAATGAATAATGAGTACATTCATGAATGATTCAGTGTCTAAATTTGTCCTAATACTGCTGTCATACTGTGCTGATATGACATCATGTATGTTAAGAATATATTATTTTTAATTATAAAATATGTCAATCTACAAGTTGCATCAAATTATTCAAATATCTTACATTCAATTCAATTTGATATATAGCGCCAAAAAGTCATCTCAAGGCCACATCCACACCTACGGTCAACTCAGACTCACCAGTTAACCTGTGCATGTACCAGTTGTGGGTTCCCCACACAGTGAGAGGAAGAGCATGCAAACTCCACACAGACAAGCCCCGGCTAACCAGGAGTTTTGAACCCAGGCTCCGCTTCCTGTGAGGTGATAGTGCTAACCACTGCAGCACTTGGGGTGGCTGTGGCTCAGGAGGTAGAGCAGGTCATCTACTGACTGGAATTGTGGTAGTTCAATTCCTGGCTGCTCCAGTCTGCATGCCAAAGTATCCTCGGGCAGGATACTGAACCCCAAGTTGCTCTCTGATGCAACTGTCAGAGTATGAATGTTAGATAGAAAGCACTTTGATATAGGAAACAGTGCTTGTGTAAATGCAAACATGTATAAATCCCTTTGAGTGCTCAGCTAGAGTAGAAAAGTGTTAAATAAGAACTAGTCCACCCACAGGCACTGTTATATTCCATGGAAAAACCCACAGTCTCAGGTTTGTGTGATGAATGAAAATCAGAAGGAAGTAGTTTTTAAAGAATGGGAACCACAGTTGCCTACCTTTGCACACTGTTTATGAGTATGACACCAGCCCAGGGATCCATTATTCTGAAGAGGAGACTGAAGTGAGGGAGACAAAGAGATAAATACAAACATGTATAAATTAGTGAGTCTAACTGAATTAAGCACAGATAAGCACATTAGAAATTACAGAGGACCAGAGTTCACACACACACACACACACACGTGTGTAACAGTGAAGGTTTGTTTTTCAGGTGATTTTAGAAGCAAACAGGTGTCTGAAGACTGTTACAGTGTTGCATAAGCACACCAGAACAGTCTACTGCTAACTGTGTTCATTGAAATGATGCATGCAGTCCTCACAGCTCTGTGGACGCACGATTAAACAGGTACTGCCTACATCCTCGATTATTCTGGTCAGGGCTGCATTTCTTCACTCACACGTCTGATTGCCTGGTTGCCCACGTTGACGGGTAATAGTGGCATTATTCTAAAAGACTAAACAGCTTCCTGTCTGTGGCTGGTAGCAGTCTTTTTTTAGGAACATTCACTACACTGATAAGTATTCAGCAGTTCACTCCGCAGCCTTTTCACCAAGATTCACACATGCAAAAATGTTGCAGTTGTAGGAGCAGCTTCTCTCCACGGGATCTGTAAGACTTGTTACCCTGATTGTTTTAGTCCTTTAGGAGACTAACAAGCTGAAAGGATGTCACATCCATGCATCCCTGTCTAGTCTGAATTCATTTTCCAGCAGGAACAGAACAGACTGTCAGTCGTCTCATTCTCAGAGCAATCACAGTGCAACCCGAATTCAACTCTACCTACAAAACCTTTATAAAACACAAAGATGGTGACATCCAAAGTGCTCAGCTCGAAGCCTCAAGACAGGACGTCACTGGTAAGTAATATCATGGTGACTGCATCCATTTTTTATGCAGTCTGCACATCAATGCTGACAGTCTCTTGCTCTTTGGGAGTCAGAGCTGGTGATGGGTGGGCCGCTGAGGTTTGGTGAATAAAATGACAGTAAATAAGAATTGTTTCTTTGTTTTTGTGTTTTCTTTTTTCATTTCACAGCTAGTAAAATATTGGAAGCAAACACTGAGACTGAAACATCACGCTGCCTGTCAAACACTGACATTTGCTCTGTCAATAAATAAATGGAGCATAAATGATGGAGAGCTGAGACAAGCTGTCCTCTCTGGGGTTGGTTTTATTAAAGGAAAGGTCATTCTTTTTCCCTGAACTATGTCAAGCACCAGTTCAATTGTTAGTAATAGTAATAACATCTAAAAACTGGTAGGGATATCTTAAGTGACCGAGCAGCAATTTCCTAAAAGGAGTCCTTGCGTAGAATCACAGGAATTGTGGAATAAATGGGAATGCAGTGCACTGAAAAAGGATTCATGCCATTTGAACACATTTTGTCACATTACAATCAAAAATGTAAATGTTCTCGCTCCGGGTTTGGACAGCGCTCCATGACACGCTCAAAGTTTGGGGCGTGTTTGTGTAACCTGACCTTAACTTTAAACTCTCTCCCTGACCTTTGTTCACTGATGTTCTCTGACAAAGAACAGCTGGATTAGGACTGAGATTAAAGTACACACAGGTGGACTCTCTGTACTAATTAGGTGACTTGTGAAAGCATCTGGTTTCACTGGGTTTTATTCAGGGGTATCAGGGTAACAAATGCATGCCTCACTTTTCAGATTTTTATTTGTAAAAAATTCCTAATACTGTGTATAATTTTCGTCCATGTCACAAATACGTGCTACTTTATGTTGGTCTCACATAAAGACCCAATAAATGTTATGCAGGAGGAAGTTATCCATAGAGGAACCATGTATGACCTAGTGATACATTATATTTATTATTTTTATATAGCGCCATACTTTTTTACCCCTCCTGCGCTGTGGTGATCCAAAAGAAAGCACAGGAACTTTGGGTGGGCCCCACCTACAAAGCCTTTGTGGTGAATAATGTGGCAGTGAGGGGACAGAGCTGGGAGAAAGAAGAGCCTTCAAGCTCTTCCCCAGTCTAAGACTCCTATTATGTCCCTTTTCCTTTATAGTAGGGGATTAGTTTGCACATTTACAGCCCAAATTCAACTCAAATATGACAACACTATAATTCAGTTATAACACAGTTATTACATAGTTATTACACAGCTAGAACAAGGCTAGACCATTAATCTTTACCTATTAAAACCAGCTCAGACACCTTCCAGCACTCTGTTATAGGGCTGGACAAGCACTGTGTGGTTTGTCTTTAGAGGTTACAGCCTACCCACATTTAGATGATTTTGCAAATTATGAAAATTACCAATAAAACTACCACCCTCCTGACAGCTAAAAAGAACTGACAGTTTCTGATCTTTTGAAGGGCGAAATCATTGCAGAAGCTGATGGATTAGATTGGATTAGGCTGTATCTAATAATATGCAGAGTGAATTGACATGAAACATATACTGTACTGCTTTTAACTGTGACTTTTACAGGAGCTTTATGAGGAATGGAGCCAGTGGACAGCCAGAGTGTGGACGTATAACTATGATAGTATAGATTAAAACAGTGCAGGCCTAAACAAATCAGCCATGATTGTTGCTTTCTAACTTCAAAGCTCTTTGTGTATGTCAGCTCTAAGTGACTGACATTTACACTGACTTTGCCCTATTAGTCACAAGGCCACAGGGTTTCTAACAATCATGGTGTGACTTGGTCACACTCATTTCATGCCGTTTCACAAGGTCAGCGTGAGCATGTTTCACACTTCAGTGGTTAATGAATTGACATCACTGGGAATGCTGGGTACTGTACGACCAGGAATGCCAAGGGATGTATCAGTGATGCATGTGTGAAGCGCAGCTGTGAAGACTTGGATCTACAGTGGTCTGCTTCTTGGCATGTTACAAGCAAGAGGACAGCGCCACAGCAGGCGTTCATGATGGACTGGACCATCACTCTGTGCAGTCGTCATTGGTCTAAGTGACTGTACAGGCAGGCTTCCCCCATCGCACTAAAGCCTCAAGCACTGGCTGTGTGTGTGTGTGTGTGTGTGTGTGTGTGTGTGTGTGTGTGTGTGTGTGTGTGTGTGTGTGTGTGTGTGTGTGTGTGTGTGTGTGTGTGTGTGTGTGTTACTGACAGAAGAAGACTGTTTGAATAATCAGTATAATAAGGCTTATGGTCCAGTTCTGTATTAAACATGACAGATAGATGAGCTGTTACCTCCATGACATCACTGTGTTTAATGACAGTGTTAGCATTTAGGATATTTAGATTAAAATTAGCATTGATTTTGACTCAGTCACTCACCAGAATCCTATGACCACATATTGTAGTGCAAAAATGACTTTACATCACTGTGTTTCACTTAATACAGCCAAGCTGCCCAGCTCTGACCACATACTTGTTTGTCTATGGGAGTTAATATTAATAGTCACTTAAAAGTTCATTTAATAACATTAGATAGAAAGTTATGCAGATATCCTGCTCTTTGGGACTGATTTTCATAACTCCAGCAGGCTCAGGTTAATATTTTTCTTACAGACTAATGAAAGCCAACATTTGCTGATAATGTTTTTAAAAAATAAGTCCCAGTGAAATGCATGAAAATGAGGAGTTTGGTGGGAAGCAGTAAAGGTTAAGTCTGGGAACACTGAACCTTATGTATGAACAACTTCATCGCAGCATTTCAACGCCCATGCGCTCCGGTGTGTCCTAACCTGCAGAGGTGTGGAGAGCGCCGCTACGCTGTGCAAGCTGAGGCATCGCGACGCACACCTGGCCCTGGAAACAGCCTCCGACGAGGACTCGTCAGCATCGGCGCGCTGCCTCCTGGTACACACACCTGAGCTACAGAGGAAAATAATCCACAGGCTCGTCCTCACGCTGCTCTTTGTGGTCAGCATCTCCGTTCCCTTGTCCGCGGGTGGGACTGTGAAACAACGAGATGCTGTGTGGAGTAATCTGAGGAAAGCCCAGCTTAACTAGCCATTATATAGCCAAGGGTGGAGCTATAAGATCTAGGCGTACGCGGTCAGGGTCAGGATGCTCAGAGCCTTTGTTTTGTTCCTGTCGGCGGAGTTGTTCACTGTACGCACAGCCTGTCAGTTCCAGCAGTGTTGGCTCAGCAATGGAAACCATCAGATGAAGCCAAAATTCAAATCCATTTCATTTATGTCACAACTTCAGCGGCCTCAAGGCGCTTTATACTGTAATAAGGTAAAAACGATAAGATGATACGACGAGCAGTCACATAATGACTAATTAGCTGTAATGAGCCGCTGTAGACTGCAGACAGCAGTGATAGATAGATAGATAGATAGATAGATAGATAGATAGATAGATAGATAGATAGATAGATAGATAGATAGATAGATAGATAGATAGATAGATAGATAGATAGATAGATAGATAGATAGATAGATAGATAGATAGATAGATAGATAGATCATTTGGCCACGATGATGTTGAACGTCTGTGAAGAAGAAGCACTCCGAGAGCGCAAACGTCCTCCGAGGCAGCTCACTCTGAGCGGCATTTACTTTGAAGAAAATATTATTGTATTTGGTATATATTCACTTTGTTATTTTAATATCGCTGAGAGAGGTTTCATTGTTTGTAAAATAAGTTTAAATGCTTCCTGATAAATATCAAGTGAAAAGAGTTTATGATCACAAGTTTATTTTGTTTGAAAAAAAGGGGACCATTGTACATGTATTCACATTGTTATGTGTTTGAATGGTTATAACCTGTTACTGTGATGTACATAACAAAGTCATAATGAAACAAAGGCACCAGAACTTTAAGCATCGTTTTAAAGATAAAAGACATTTTATGATAATTGATCTTATTTGACCACCTGCCTAATATTGTGTTGGTCCCCCTGTGCTGCCCTGACCCATCCAGGGACTAGAGCCCTGAAGGTGTCACGCTGCCCATTTTCCTGCTCCTAACACCAACTTAGAGGACAAAATGTTCCCTTGCTCCCTGATATATCCTGATGTATCCATCCACTAACAGGATCCATGATGGAGAGATACTTAGTGTTAATCACTTCACCTGTGAGTGATGTCTGATCCGTGTAGATGATGTCAATACAAAGAATGGCAGAAAGAAACAGGGCTTTAAGTAGCTCTATTTAGCATCATCGTTGGCCTTAAAGGAGAGGTCAGAGGTCAAATGTGACATTTTATCTTATTTTAAATAGTACTTTCTAAGTATGTACACACCATATTTGTAAGAATCATAGCTTCCAGCTTATAAGGATTTTTGTCAATTTTCAGCCAATAAATCATTGAGCTGACCTTGAAGACTCTGGTGGATGTAAGGTCAGTTTGAATAATAACCCCACTCTGCACCCCTACAAAGATTTACCACAGTTCATTCAAACTTTTCCAGCTGTCATGTTTGCAGAGAGAGTGACACACACACACAAACCAAAAGCAGAGCCTCTGTGGTGGCAGTAATAATGACCACTTCATGGGCTGTTCCTGATTCTGACCCAGGATCAGTAATCAGTCAGTTATTCTTCATGGAAAAACCATGGATGTCTTTGGACTGTGGGGAAAACCAGAGACCCACACAGAGATAGAGAGAGCATGGAAATTCCATACAGATAGGCCCCAGAGCCGGGGTTTTTAACCAGCAACTCTTGCGCCACCATGGATGGCACGTGGTTAAATGGTTAGTGTTGTAAATGGCCATAAACTGTCCAATACTTTCTTCGAGTCCACAAAACACATGCAGACTGAATGGACACACTCGAATCTTCACAAGGAACAGGATGAAGGAAAATGTTGTAATGAAAGTCTAACCAACACAAACACACACCTGTATTTTCTGTAGCTCACCTGTATCCAGTCAGCTGGTTCTTGTTGTGGATCAGCTACACAGAGCTGCAGCTGCAGGCTCAGCCGGGCAAAAACCGATTCATCTCTGCTGCTGCAAAGGTTACTTCCACTCTGCTGCAGGGCTAACATATAAAGACACACACACAATCCACCTACAGTGTGTTCAGAACGACCAGCTAACCCAAGCCCACTCGTGTTATTGGACGGTGGGAGAAACCCCAGAGAACCCCAGAGACTAGATCTGAAGCAAGGGTGCTAACCACCTCACCACCGTCCCCTATTCTCAGTGCATGTCCACATATTTTCCTTTCAGAGGAGTGTTTCATGTAAGTTCCACCTTTATTTCATACAATTTTTAATGAAGTAAATGTTTTAGTCTACTTTGGTCTCCTTGGCAGGCATTGTGAGTAGTGAGTGAATGAAGAGACTCGTGCCTCTGTCAGTCCACTCCTCATAGCCAGGCTGCACAGCGTTTCACAGCATGTGTGCCACTTGTTGCCAGATTTCCCCTGGGTCTGCTCCTCTTACCACATCATTCCAATAC
Organism: Archocentrus centrarchus; assembly: GCF_007364275.1. Lineage (NCBI taxonomy): Eukaryota > Metazoa > Chordata > Actinopteri > Cichliformes > Cichlidae > Archocentrus > Archocentrus centrarchus. The sequence continues at coordinate 30,931,385 of NC_044347.1, forward strand.
TTACATTTTGCCAGACGTAGTAGCACGAGTTAAAAACACCTCTTGCCACTCTATTAAAGCAGAGGAAACATTTACGTTCCTGAATCTGTGATTTTACACGCTGGAGACATTTTTTCCAAGGATGAGAGAGCTTTCCCCTCAGTGTGACCAGGGCATAGCAGGCAATGCATTTTTCAGGGAATCCCAGCTGTTATGTTTATCGGTAGCTGCAAACAGCATTTTTATAGACTCCTCTATTAAAGTAACCACAAGCATATCTCTCATAAGTAGGCAGTTCACTGCTGGTTTCCTTGCCCAAGGACAGGAGAAAACATGACGTTTTGGAAATTCTGAAGAGATCCTCCTTGGATTGTCAGTTCTCTCATGCCTGCTGTAAGCCCCCCCCCCCCCCCCCTGCAGTGCTGGAGCATCCTGCAGGGTTAATGAGGGCTTTTTTTCTCAGCAGCACTAGCTTTCCAAACAGTCACTCATACCTCGCTGCTCACGCTCAGGGTTTATAGTACTCTCTTTGACCTAATGAGCCTTCTTACCTCTCACAGGTTAAAAAAGAGAGGCAGAGCAGGATCATTACACCTCTGCATATACATTCAGACCAAAAGGCGATGAGATGCTCAGTTTTGATTAACAGACTGGCTCCTCAGTGTACTCACTGGAGAAACTGACATGGAGCCTATGAGCAAGCCTCTGAAGTGTTTTCTGATTTGTTTAGCATCTGCCAGGGATAGTCCTAGAATATGGTGTTAATGAAGTGGGTTTCTCCACATAAGCAGGGAGCTGCTGATGCTCTGGTGGTCCACCCACAACAGGATGGAGAAAATCCCTCTGAGCCTCCCGTGAGGGCTTTGACTTACTCACAAATAAAAGCAGCATACTATGACGCTGTAATGGACTCATTGTGTGTGCATTTGTTTATGCCAGTGTGCTGGGGCTATATTCCCTTCAGTTAGGGAAGACAACAGGAATTAGCAGGCATTTGATAGAGGCTGCGATCCAGTACGTCCATGCGGACAGAGCCCTGTGAATCATGTGTTCCCACTGGGGAGCCATACTTTAGGCCCTGATGCTGGTGGAGTCATGGAGAATGAAAATAATTCCAGTCATGTGCTCTGACCTTTACTCACCAGTGCTGGCTGTGGCTCAGGAGGTAGAGGTAGAACAGGTCACCTACAAAGAGGTTGGCGGTTTGATTCCTGGCTGCTCTGGGCTGCTTGCCAAAGTATCCTTGGGCAAGATACTGAACCCCAAGTTGTTGTTGAATGTGTGTGAGTGTTAGACAGTAAGCATATAGCTTAGTTACACATGTTTGTATGAATGGGTGTGAATGTAAACATGTTGTATAGGCACTTTGAGTGCTAAGTTAGAGTAGAAAAGCACTGTATAGGAACTACTCCATTTATCATCTCTACTTCTGGGACGTTTAAAAATAATGTCTTACACAGCACCCTTTACCCCATTATTAAAGTTCCTATCTGGCAACCCATCTGCTAATTTAGCCTTTTTGTTTCTGTTCAACAGACATTATTTATTAATGCACATAAATGTTAAACAGTGAAACACAGTCAGACGATAACCCGAGCTCGCTGAAGCATTTTGGCACGTGCCATCCCTGCTCTGCTTTTTACACAAAATGTTTACCTGCAAGCACCTTAAAACTGGGGACTTCAGTAAAGAGGCAGAATGTGGCATAATTTTAAATTAATTACTGCTCCACTTTTCTAAAGGTGTTCAGATCTTTAGAAGTCAGAACAGAAGGATACAAGCTGAATTTTAGTGAAATAAAAGTCCATAGAGTATCAACAGGAAACTAGTTATTTATTTTTCATATAAAAATCTAATTTTATTATTTTCCCCCTGGTCATCCACACCACATCTGCAGTGGCTCTGTGCTCCATGCGTAGAGCCCACCCCAACACAGTCTGCCATGCATCATGCCAGTACACTCCATCACTGCAACTGTCTCAAAGTACTGCTACTGCCCAGTTTAGTCTGTTATTGTTCAAACCAGCCAGTATTACATAACCTTTGAACATCACACAAATGTTATCATTCAGGGTATTTTCAAAGGTAATCCACAATATGAAATAAAATAGCTTTCACATCATGTACAGATCCACTGCTGGACTCACAGGAATCTCACAGGACTTAGAGCCATACATGCAAGCTCTAAATTCCTGTTTGTCATATTTGACTTGCTGAGCAGTCATTGCCTCTCATTACCTGCTCTCGTCTTCCTCTTTAAAGCGCTTTGAGAAGAAAAGTGTTATAAGAACCAGACCATTTACTGTTTATATCTTTATGTACATACAAACAACAATAACAGCAAAATACAAGTATATGCACATGGTTGTTGTTAGTAGGAGTCAGTTATGTCAGGATTCATCGTTGGATGTGTTGTGTGACGATGCTTCTCCCAGTACTGGTCAGCGTCAGCTCAGGGTGGGTCTGTCCTTGTGTTATTTTCCTTGCAGCTTGAAATACATCCTGTATGGGTCTTTGGTGAACAGGCCATTATTCTCTTGTCTCTGCTTCTCTGGTGTATCTGCTCAGCCTAGCAGCCAGAGCTGTAGATCTGCACTTGTGGACAGCTTGTGGTACCTCTTTTCCATTCAGAACCAGCCTCTCATTAAACACATCTAACACCCCTAAGGGGTTCTTGATCCTGGAATCCAACTTTGTTCTCTGTTGGGGGTGCCTCTTTTATTCCTGATCTTAAATTAGAGTATCTCCAGGATTACTGCTGCAGTGGTTTAGTGGGTCTGTAGCCAAGTGGAAATAGTACGGTGAGCTGAATTGACATTGGCACGTATCTCTTTCAGTAAGACTTTTTGAACAAGGTTACATCTCATACACTCTGGTCCCGATCTCCATCTTCAGCTCAGTGGATGCATCTGTCCTGACAGATGTTGGGATATAATCTAGTTCTTTGAAATTGCTTTATTCTGAAAGGGTCAGCTCAGCATGGTTCCAGTTTTATTGCAGCCACTCAATCTCCAGCACTGATAGTAGCTTCCTTCTGTTGATGTTATAGCCTCCAGCTACGAGGTGCTGCTTTGCCAATGGGGATATTGGTTTCCATAGTTCCTACACGTAAGCCTCACATAACTTTTTTTTTGTGCCTCCTATTAAAGCAGCATTCCATCAATTGCATATGTGTCTTGTTTCAGTAGCCCACTTCTCATTATTATGTCTTCATTGCCAGAGCCTCTGATGCCACTCTCTCCAAGGAAGGAAGTCCTCTGTAACCGATACAAAAAACAGAATAAAATAATGACATGATTCGGTCAGTCTTCAGATTTCTTCCACTCTACAAGTATAATGAACTTGCAGTTTTAGTCACTTTTATTATTTCTTCAAATTTACAGAAAACCCGTGAGGTCTATGGCAGTTGGCAACCATTGGTAGGTTTGTCTTTAGAAAATCCCCTTTCATCCCCCTGTGGGTACACCCCACAGTAAGTTTGCCCCAGTGACAGCTTTCTGTGGGCAACCCATAGTGAATTCCCCCATTAAAAAAAAAATCCATATAGGGACCCCAAAAGGCAGAACTACTGTGGGCACACCCATTTGGACCTCACATGGGATAAGTAAATGGTAAATGGTTAATTCTCATAAAGAGATTTCCAGCTCTACTTGAGCACTCACAGTCCCTTATACAACAAGCCTCATTCACCTGTTCATACAAGCACTTTGTTCTAAGCCTAAGTGCTTTCTATCTAACAGTCACACACATTCATACTTCGATGAGCGCATCGGAGAGCAGTTTGGGGTTCAGTATCTTTCCCAAGGATACTTTGACATGTAGACTGGAGCAGCCATTGCTGAAGAGATCTGGCGACTCTGTTATGCTGTGGAGACCACTTTGCTGTCACGGTTTGGGTCAGCTTGTACCCTTAGAGGGAGAGGTCTGTGCAAATCATTACAACTTTGTCCTAAGTCCTTACCTTTGTGCACAGGACTAGACTGCGCTCTCTAGTCTAGTCCTGTGTCCTTTTGCAGTTTGCAGTTTGTTTGCTCCTGACCTTTCAATAGTTACTTCCTCCAAACCAGCAACATGTTTATTAGATCCCATTCCTACTAGACTGTTCAAAGAAGTCTTTCCAATTATTGATGCTTCTATCTTAAAAATGATCAATCAGTCTTTATTGGTTGGCTATGTACCACAGACCTTCAAGGTGGCTGTAATTAAACCTCTACTTAAAAAGCCATCACTGACCCAGCTGTCTTAGCTAATTATAGGCCAATCTCCAACCTTCCTTTTCTCTCAAAGATTCTTGAAAGAGTAGTTGTAAAACAGCTCACTGATCATCTGCAGAGGAACGGTTTATTTGAAGAGTTTCAGTCAGGTTTCAGAATTCATCACAGTACAGAAACAGCATTAGTGAAGGTTACCAATGATCTTCTTAGAGCCTCTGACAGTGGACTCATCACTGTTCTTGTCCTGTTGGACCTCAGTGCAGCTTTGATACTGTTGACCATAACATTTTATTACAGAGATTAGAGCATACTATAGGTATTAAAGGTACTGCACTGCAGTGGTTTGAATCATATTTATCTAATAGACTCCAATGTGTTCATGTAAATGGGGAGTCTTCTTCACACACTAAGGTTAATTATGGAGTTCCACAGGGTTCTGTACTAGGACCAATTCTATTTACATTATACATGCTTCCCTTAGGCAGTATTATTAGAAAGCACTGCATCAATTTTCATTGTTATGCAGATGATACTCAGCTTTACCTATCAATGAAGCCAGATGACACACATCAATTAGTTAAACTGCAGGAATGTCTTAAAGATATTAAGGCCTGGATGACCTCTAATTTCCTGCTTCTAAATTCAGATAAAACTGAAATTCTTGTACTCGGCCCCACAAATCTTAGAAACATGGTGTCTAACCAGATACTTACTCTGGATGGCATTACTTTGGCCTCCAGTAACACTGTGAGAAATCTTGGAGTCATTTTTGACCAGGATATGTCCTTCAATGCACATATTAAACAAATATGTAGGACTGATAAGCTCCAGCCTCTGACGGGGAAGGTCGCATTCTATCTCTCTCCCTGCCCTCCCTATCTTTCCTGCTTGCTGCTTGCTGTGAGAGCGTCTCTTGCACACTGTTCGAATAAGAATAAGATTAATATGGATTTGGCAAACTGGGCCTTCAAGACCATTGATCGAATTTTCTCCACTATGAGATCTGGGAAAGGGGAGCCTGCGTGTCCGAGTGGAACAGACCCGGTTGGATACGTCATCGACTCTTGGAGCTCGTGGAGACCTGTGTGCTTCTCGGCCCTAGAGGTGGAAGACGTGGAAGACGCTTACATATTTGGCTATCTGGTAGCGGTATCTTTTCTGTTTGGGCTTGGAGGATACCTGATTTGCCGTGAAATCAAGAAAACCTGGACGGCAGTTCGACATCTGCAGAGGCTGCCGACCCAGGTGGTTGGGCTGACCAGAATGGTACAGACTCAGACTCAAAGCCTGATGAACCTGAGCCGTAGACTTGGGGAGTAGCAGGTGAGAGGGGTTCGATCTGGAGATAAGGTACGGTTCTGCTCAGTGAGGACGGTAACTAATGAATTTGGATTATTGGATTTATTGAATGGTTTCCCAGTGAGACTGAAGGCTGTTGAAATAACAAGCAGCCTGTTCCAAAACAACATCTGCATTATCAGAATTCGGCTCCCTAGCCGGCCTTGGCTGGCAATCATATCTCTCCAGAGCTATGTGTGAAGGCCGCTATCCCCCTCAGCCCTCTCTGTGATTTGTGAAGCTGGATCTGGTGTACCAAGGCCGCTGATGAACTTCCATCACTATCAGCGAACTGTTTGGCTGGGAGCTGGCATCTGGGCTCCACAATGCCCCCACCCTCTCGTCTCCGTCTGCATCCCCTCCTGACCCTGACCCTACCCACCATACTGCTATCCCGGCTTTATATGTGCAATATGCTTTTTGCTGAGGTGTTTTTTGGAACCTCGTAAGGTGTTCTTTATGAACACAGTATGAGATGATTTTTTGAACCTAACTATCCCAATGTATCTCTTTCTGTCTCTCTGCTAAAGGTAGCGCCGTTGAGAAACGGTTGCATGACCTCAGACATCTGTCCCCCCCCCTGTCTGTGTTATGTTTTTGTTTTGGATGGATGTTCTGTTAACTGCAATTTCCCCATTTGTGGGACTAATAAAGGCATTCTTGATTCTTGATTCTTGATTTTTTGCATTTGTGCAATATTTCTAAAATTAGAAACATCCTTTCTCAGATTGATGCTGAAAAGCTCATCCATGCATTTATTACTTCTAGGCTGGACTATTGTAATTCATTATTATCAGGCTGTCCTAAAAGCTCCCTGAAAAGCCTTCAGCTGATCCAAAATGCTGCAGCTAGAGTACTGACAGGGACTAGAAAGAGAGAGCAGATTTCTCCCATATTGGCTTCTCTTCATTGGCTCCCTGTTAAATCTGGAATAGAATTTAAAATTCTTCTCCTCACATACAAGGTCTTGAATAATCAGGCCCCATCTTATTTCAAAGACCTCATAGTACCATATCACCCCAACAGAGCACTTCGCTCTCAGACTGCTGGCTTACTTGTGGTTCCTAGGATACTTAAGAGTAGAATGGGAGGCAGAGCCTTCAGCTTTCAGGCCCCTCTTCTGTGGAACCAGCTTCCAGCTTGGATTCAGGAGACAGACACCCTCTCTATTTTTAAGATTAGGCTTAAAACTTTCCTTTATGATAAAGCTTATAGTTAGGGCTGGATCAGGTGACCCTGAACCATCCCTTAGTTATGCTGCTATAGGCCTAGGCTGCTGGGGGGTTCACATAATAGACTGTTTCTTTTCATTCACCTTATTTACTTCATTTATACTCCACTTTGCATTTAATCATTAATTATTTTTAATCTCTGGCTCTCTTCCACAGCATGTCTTTTCTCTCCCCTCAGCCCCCCCACCCCCCACCCCCTCAGCAGATGACCCCCCCTCCCTGAGCCTGGTTCTGATGGAGGTTTCTTCCTGTTAAAGGGAGTTTTTCCTTCCCATTGTCACCAAGTGCTTGCTCATAGGGGGTCGTTTTGACTGTTGGGTTTTCTCTGTATTATTGTAGGGTCTTTACCCACAATACAAAGCACCTTGAGGCGACAGTTTGTTGTGATTTGGCGCTACATAAATAAAATTGAATTGAATTGACCTGCTTTTCTGTAGCTTTTTTTAACTTTGAGGATTACCAGCAAATAAAGCTGCATTTTGACTTTGAGCTTTGCTTCCAGAGTCTGCAGTTTGGGTCCTCTTCCTTCCAGCTACACAGCACACACAGATCCAAAGCACTGTATGAACTGGGTGGATGAGTAGCAGGCAGCAGCAGTAGAAAGCACCTTGAGTGTATAAATAGAGTACAAATGCATTATGTAAGTACTGGACCATTTACCATTTCAAGGAAACCTTTCAAGCAAGTAAATACCAAAATCAGAAGATGAAAAAAATGGCAATTGGGATGCCCTCTGTGGACATAAACATAGGTAAGTGGACTTATATATCACTTTTTTCTTCTACTCAAAGAAGAAGAAGTAATAAATTCATTAAGTCATGTTTTAAACACTAACCTTTATTCACAGTCAAAGAGTAAAAATCTATCAAAACAGTAAAAAATTACAGTAACAGTTATAGACAAACACTGTCTGACGTGGGGCGCCTGCGTGGCTTATTGGTAAAGCCGGCGACCACATACATATGCCGCGTTGCGGTGCGGGCGGCCCGGGTTCGCGTCGCAGCCCATCGCCAATTTGCCCACGTGTCTTCACCTGTATCTTTCCCCCATTTCCTGTCCCTCTCCACTGTCGATAAAAGCCGCTGTGGCCAAAAATGCCAAAAAAAAAAAAATGTCTGACGTAACAAATAGCACCCAAGAGGCTGTACTGTTCATATGTTTATTGTACAAAATAGAGTAATAACTCTACAGCGCAGGCTGGAAAAAGTAAAGAACTCATTGAACCCTCTTTAGCATCAACAATTGTTTATAAGGCTGCTGAGAAATTCTAGTAATTCCAAAAGGTTTGCAGTCTTTCTTGCAACTGTACATTTAAGTCACATTCTGCAAAGGCACTTCCTTCTGCTGCTCCCCCATCCCAGCCTCAAGATCCACGCATCCATCAAAACTGCCACTTCAGGTTGGCCTGGATGCTATTTTACAGCATCTAAGAGGAGAAGGGAACATGTCAAATGTAGCCTACATGGCTCCCTTATGGAATTACTTCTTGGGGACACAAAAGGGTCAACTGTGGACTTGCACATGGAAAACCCGTATAGGGGCCCCAAAGGGCAAAACTCCTGTGGACACTGTGTGGGCACACCCACTTGAGGCCCTCGTGGGATAAGTGTGAGTTTGCCCTGCACACAGTCCCACAGTTTACCCACACCTGCCCACTGAGTGCCCACACTGACATGTTTGTTGGGAAAACTGAGCAATTAGACAATCAGAGAGGCTTTTTAGAAGAAAAATTAAATGAGTGATAAGAATGATTAGTGTCATGCACTTTCAGTATTACCATATAGATAAGCTGAATGGACTGGTGGGTTTGTTTACAACCCATCTAAGCACCATACTCTGTGGCTGCAATGCCACTGTGCTCCAAAATCTCAGCCATAAGGCCTGCAGTATGACTTTAATAACTTTACAGTAAAATCCCACCATCACTCATGCCATATCATACCAGGGTGTATCTGATTTGTATGCATCTGTTTTTAAATATTCTTAGTAGCTAAGCCTATGAAGACCATGTGTTTTTTATTGTGTGTGTGTGTGTGTGTGTGTGTGTGTGTGTGTGTGTGTGTGTGTGTGTGTGTGTGTGTGTGTGTGTGTGTGTGTGTGTGTGTGTGTGTGTGTGTGTGTGTTCCTCTCTGCATGTGTCCTGGTGGAATCTCATTTTCCAGTGTGGGGTCCTTCAGGCTCCATGCAGACAGCTGTGAAGACAGCTCCACGCTGCTTCCAGGCACTTGTTACTGAAGGGAAACCCCACTTAATGGGGTACACCTCATAAAGAGGGCGGTTGATAAGTTTCCTGAGTGTGTCATGGGGAGGGGATGTTGATCTCTCTAGCAGCAATCACGATGGAAGTTTGTATACTGTACAATTAGAGGAGTATGCTGTGATGGTTCCACGTGAGGAAACAGCTTTGGGTTATTATTTATATGGAAAGTTTGCCAAATTTGTTTGGCTTTAATACTGTTTTGTTTTCCTTGCAGTCTTTCCCTGAATGTGAGTGGTAGAGGAAGAAGACAATCTTTTAGTTCAGCAAAAGTAACAATACCAAGAACGCAGCATGCTTCTAATTTGATCTCTGCTTTACATGAAAGCCAGCCCACGCCACAGGCAAAATGACACAAGACAAAGACTCAGTCACAGGTGTGAAGAGTGAGCAGATCCAAAGCCTTGGAAGGGACAACCCCACCCACCCACCCACCCCAACCCCCATAGTTTTCAGACAGGTATCATAAGAAGGTAATAGAGAGGTAGGTATAAATGGACTGGTCCTCAGTAAGCAAGTAAGTAGGTAAACTTTATTTATATGGCGCTTCTCACAGACAAAAAGTCACAAAGAGCTGTACAACAATTAAAACACAATATCAAAAAGAAACACCATGTTAAACCAGAATTACCATATTAAAAAAGAATAATGTCAACAGCATAGAATAGAATAGAATGCCTTTATTGTCATTATACAGGATGTACAATGAGACAGGAGAACAGAAAGGCTGATTGAACAGACACATTTTAACAGTTTTTTAAAAGACTCCACAGAGTCAGCTAAACGGAGCTGCAGTGGTAAACTGTTCCAGAGCTTTGGTGCCACTGCCTGAAAAGCTCTGCCCCCCTGGTCCTTAATCACTGAAGGCAGTGAGCAGCGGTATGTTCAACAAATAGTTGGGATATATATTCTGGGGCTTGTCCATTTAGTGCTCAGTATGTAAGAGTGAGAATTTTAAACTGAATTCTAAAACCAAGTGGGAGCCATAAAGAGCATAAAACAGGGGTAATCATAGGCGTAGGAACCGGGGGGGACAGGGGGGACGTGTCCCCCCCAATGTTGGAGACAGGCACATTTGTCCCACCCAGAAATTACACCGCGGAGGAGAAAAAATTTTAACTCGCGTGCTTTTATTTTGAAGGCGCAACATAGCGCTCCCCCCGCCCCCCTCTGAGCGGCCGCGTGTCTGGGAGCCGGAGACAGCGGCAGGAGCCAGAAACTCTGAATGAGGTAAGACGGGAATGTTACCATGAATATGGCTGTTTGTCAGTTACATAGGATAAAGTTTACTTACTGGACAAGAAGACAATTTACAATGAGTTTCAAATGAGAGGCAGAAAAATCATTTTGGCTCTTCTGCTTAGGCCAAAGTTTTTAACCTTTTGTTTGACTAAATGCAGGGCTGTAAAGAGGCACACGGCTTGTCTATTAAATGTGAGAGGTATCACTTTTATTTATTTCTTTTGCTTATTATTTTTATTGATATTTATTTTGATTTATTAGATTAGAGTTTCAAACTGAACAGGCATATTTTAATAGCTGTTTTTTTAACTTAAGGTTGATATTAAAAAGTGAATAATTTGTTCATTACATTATCTGTGAGGATTCTTTCATGTCAGAACGTTGTTTAATTAAAGAACAGTTCTGTTGCCAGTCAGCCTACATAAATGCATTTTTGACCATTATTAAATGTTTTCGACCAATAAAACATATCAAACTTTGCACTTCTGTGCGTTACTTTTGTACTGAAATATTTAGCTTGCTAGTATATGAAGGAGTGTGAGGGCCACATTGAGAAAAAAAAATTAATCATTTTGAGAATAAAGTCAAAATCGTCAAAGTTGTCAGTTCAAGTCAAATAACGGCGCAGCTGCTACACTCTCTACAAAATGCCTTTGGGTAGAAACAGCTTGATCAGCTGTGTTATTGTGTCTACATGTCCCCTCTGTACTGTATGAAGGTGCAGCCATCCTTCCATCTAACGTTGCCAGTTTGTGTGGTTTTTCCTTCTGAGCAGATGCAGCTTTCTGCTCTCTCTCTTTAACGTCCTCATACTTATCACTACATCGTGTTTATGTACTAAAAGAGAAATCATTTCCTTGTTACTAAAACTGATTCTAAAGTATAGTTTCACTAACTCATAATACAAGACATTCTGGAGGGGATAACAGACGTGTCGTGGCAGTTGTTTGACTTGAAACGACTTTAATCTGCACATTTTGACTTTTTTCTCAAAATGTTGAATTTATTCTCAAAATGCACAATTTATTTTTTTTCTCAATGTGGCCCTAATACTCCTTTGTACTGGTACCAGTGCGGCCAGCTGAAAAAGTAAGCCCTACAGCCTCAAGCCATTTTGTTTGGTGGTTTGTCCAACATATATGTAAATTATACATGCAATAATATAGGTGTACACAACACTATTTTTCCAAGAAACAATTGAAAAAGAAGAAAGTAACATGAATGCATCAGGGCAACTAGGGGTTCAGTATCTTGTACAGGAGTAATTTGACATGCAGACAAGAGGAGCGAGGAAAACCACCAACCTTCCAAATGGTAGGCAGCCTGCTCTGCCTCCCGAGCCACAGCCTCCAACATATGTAGAGTAGGGCAGCGCAATTGGCTAATGTAGGTGGGGGCCCTCACCCCATAAGGCCATCAAAGTAAGAACCAAGATTTCCAAATGAAATCTAAACCTGACAGAAAGCCTGACTGAAAGTTTTAAAAATGTGATGATATGTGAAGATTTATAAGACCTACTACACTTTCAGAAATCCAACTTCTGGTCAGACTTTTGCTTTCTCTAAACTGCCTGTCAGCGAGGTTTGTAGGGAGCTCAAACATCTAGATATCAAAAATCAGCTGGCCCTGATAATCTCCCCCCCACTTCCTACGATTAGCTGCTGACATTATAGCTGAACCAATGACAAATATTTTTAATTTATCAATTCAATAAAACTGTATCCCTGATGTGTGGAAATCAGCTTTTGTTTTGCCTTTATTAAAAGGTGGAGATTCAACTGTACTAAATAACTATAGGCCCATTTCCAAATTGTGTATTTTAGCAAAGATTCGTGAAAAGATTATCAATGAACAGATTAAGCATTATTTGTACTGAAAGAATATTTTATCACAGCATCAGTCGGGTTTTAGAAAACATCATAGTACAGTTACTGCCTCCCTGAAGGTCCTAAATGATGTCACTGGAGCTCTTGATGCCAAGGACTACTGTGCTGCCCACTTTATAGATCTGCCCAAGGCCTCTGACACGGTTGATCATGAGATTTTGTGTCAAAGGCTTTTGGACATAGGATTTACTGAACAGACTATGGGTGGTTTCTAAATTATCTGACTGGCCATGAACAGTGTGTACAATATGGTTTTCAAACATCAAGTTATATGGACATTTCTTGGGGGGTTCCACAAGGGTCAGTTTTAGGACCTACACTGTTTACCATTTATATTAACAATTTGGGTCATGGTCTTACAAGTGCAGTAATTTATCGTCATGCAAAATCAGTTGCCCTTGTTTTTGAGCACTTGCAGTCCTCTTTGGACAGCTTTCAGTGTCAACTATTGCATCTTAGATTGTTACTGAATGCAAGTAAGACAAAGGGCATGTTATTTTCCAATAAGAAGAAGGTGCCCGCATATCTCCCTGCTATCACCACCACACAGGGTGTGCTCATTGATTTTGTAATATCTTATAAATATCTTGGCGTCACTATAGATGAAAATTTAACTTTTAAGCCCCACATTGAAAATCTGCTTAAAAATTTTAAGTTAAAACTTGGCTTCTTTTTTCGAAACAAGATTTGTTTCTCAAAAATGCCAGAAAACAACTTGTTCCTGCCACTTTTCTGAGTATTCTAGACTATGGGGATATTGTGTATATGAGGGCCTCTGCCAGCTCTTTACGTCTGCTGGATGCTGTCTCTAATGGAGCGCTTGGATTTATCACAGGTAGCAAAGCCCTTACTCACCATTGCACCCTGTATTCTTTAGGTAAACGGCCCTCTCTACATACTGTACTTGTAGACTCTTACACTGGTATACCTTCATTTACAAATCCATCCTCCATCTGGTTCCCTCATATTTGTCATGTTACATTTCACGTAAAAAACAATACCACAGTCTTCGCTCTCAGGACTCTATTACATTCATTCTCTGCCCGCTCCCTTTTATGACATTTTTTGTTGTTGATGTATGTAACAGGTCTCTCTTGTAAATGAGACAATGAGTCTCAAGAGATTTTCCTAAATAAAATAAAGGATTGATAATAATAACTGATTTTGGATAGATGGGGACAATTAATAGATGATTTTCATCATTGAAGAAAACAGTGCATTACACTAATCCAAGCAAGAGGAGGTGAAAGCACAGATAAGTTACAGAGTTTAGCAATATTTCTTAAATGGAAAAACTGACCTCAGAGACTTGATGTGAGCATCAAATGTCAAAGACTGGTCAAACATGACTCCAAGGTTCTGTGATTAGCTTTTACAGTGGATGAAAAAGCTCCCAATGTCATAAGTGTAGTGGAGATTAGGACAGGCATTCAGACAGGCAGAGGTAGCAAAAGGTGAGCAGTTTTATTTTGGCTGATAAAATAGGTGAAACAAAAGGTACACAACAAAAACTGAGAACTATGAACTTACTGAGAACACAGGCTAGAGAATACTGGAAGTGGGAGACACTGAGGAAAGATGAACCGACACTGACAAGAGACAAAGGGAGACTGAGACAATCAATACACAGAAGGCTGAAGTGGGAAGTGGAGACAGCTGGGGAACACAGATGAACAGAGACGATGAGCCAGAGGAAGCAAAACCAAACACAGTGAAAATGAGACCCGAACTTCAGGAATAAAATGGGAGAAACTGAGCAGGGTCCTGACACAGGAGGGAGGAAGTGGCCTAAAGCAATGGGAAACAGAATAGAACAAGATAAGAAGTTAATATACACACTAAATAAACCAGGACTTAAACAGATCATTTAAATAAGCAAAACCTCAAAGTCCAAAAAAGTCAAAACACTGAGTAAACTGACCCCAGACCATCACATCCAATCACTGTCTGATTAGGGCAGCGGTTTTCTCAGGAGCATTAGATACTCTGTCTCATCTGTGTTAAGCTGCAAGAAGTTACTTGAGGTTTGAGGTTTTTGTCAGAGTTAGCATTTCAGAAATGTCCTCCAAAGACACCGCGCAAAATGGGACTGTCTGAGGGGGTGTTTTTTCTCTAGCACAATTAAAAGTTTCAGAAATGCTATCAAAATGTTATCATTGTGTCAAAGAGCACCTTAGGATTCCTTTTTCCTGCAGAAATGAGTTTGTAGATGTAAGAGGCTCATGTTTCCTTCACCAAGTCATTAAAAACAAACGAAGTCCTTCAAACGAAGCCTGTGGACCTCAAGTTCTGTCTTCAATTTTATGGCAAATGTGCCTGAAACTTCAGATAGATTCATTGATCCAGACAGTTATTAATCCCTGGCTCTCTTCCACAGCATGTCTTTTGTCCTCACAACAGACGGTTCCAATATCCAGACCAAGTGACATAATCAGGTCCAGGCGTCCAGGTCCACCACTGCAGTGCTGTGGAAAAGTATTTGCCCCTTTCCTTATTTCTTAGTTTTTTCAGTCACAGTTAAGTTCATATTTTAATATTACACAAAGATAACCCGAATAAATACAAAATGCCCTTTTAATTATTGTAGGGTTGTTTCTGACTTTACCTTTTATGTAAATACATAAAGGTAAAGCCGTGCTTCACAGACACAGGGCCACAGGCTCCACCAGATTCTGCTATACTCGGCTGGATGCTGAGGGGAGCACTCGGTTTAGGCTTTTATGTTTCACTGTCACTGACTTCACATTGTTGTAGTAGATGCTGAAGTGAGATTAAACTTATTATATTGCATAAATGAAACAAAATAAATTATAAGTACTGAATTAACATTGATGCTTTTATTTCATATTTACTAAAACATGTTTTTTCCAGCTGTCTGTACTTCTGTCTCTCTCTGTTGTGTCTTCCTGTCACTTTTGTACAACTACATTTAAATTATTAAATAATTTTGTGACTGTTAAGAATATGTACTGGGCATTTTTTATCATACTAGAAAATAAAAGCATAGCATTGTTTCACAAACACTGATGAACCAGCCATGAAGTGAACCACTATGAAGACCTGGATTTACCTCACAAACCCGTATTTCACGCCTCTGAAACTATCCTAAACTATAATAAGAAGTTTAAATTCACATCAGGTTGGTCGAGACAAAATGAAGGTTTAGTTCCAGAGTTTCTCTGTACTCAGACAGCTCTCTGTGTGTTGGTTTTCTTCTCTTAGATGCTGTAAAACAGCATCCAGGCCAACCTGAAGTGGCAGTTTCAGTGAATACATGGATCTTGAGGCTGGTATGGAGGAAGCAGCAGAAGGAAGAAGTGCCTCTGCAGAGTTTGACTTTAAATTACAGTTGCAAGAAAGACTCTGACTGAATACATGTCAGGATTTAAACCTTGACTTAATTTATGACTTGTTCTACTTTGAACAAGTGCAGTTATTTTGAATTTGGATGAACAATAATGCTTATACACCTATCAGTGCAGTGATGAATACTGAGTATCTGTCTGCTGTTACAGGCTGGGATACATCAGGATATATCAGGGAGCAAGTTCACATTTTGTCCTCTAAGCTGATGTTCGGAGCAGGAAAAAGGAGCTGAGCGAGTCTGACGAGGACCAAATGTGATGTTAGACGACTGGGTCAGAGCGTCTCCTAAACTGCAGCTCCTCTGGGTGTTCCTGGTCTGCAGAGGTCAGCATCTATCAAAGTGGTCCAAGGAAGGAACGGCGGTGAACCAGCGACAGGGTCACAAACAGCCAAGGATGCACGTGGGAGGCGAAGGCTGGTCCGTGTGGTCTGATCCAACAGTCGAGCTGCTGTAGCTCAAACTGCTGAAAAAGGTCATGCTGGTTCTGATAGTGGTTCATACAAGCACCCTTGGGACCTGTTTTCTGGGAACTTGCCAGCTGATCATCACTTGGTCTGTGGTCAAAGTGGGAGCCAGCTGTTTTGTTCTGTGTCAAGAACTGGAAGAACCTAATGCACAGTGCACTCAGTCAGGGACTTAGTTCAAAGGTTTATGAATAAAATAGAGGTATTTGCAGATGGAATCCAAGAAGCATGGTTGTGAAAGAAATTTGCGCCACAGGCCGTGAACGCTGGTTGTGACTTAAAGATGATGAGTGGCTAATTGATGCCAGCCAGGTATCTGAATAGAAACGGGCAGTATCAGAAACAAGATATACAAGGAGAGAGGGGAAAGACAGCAATTTATCAGCAGCAACAATTCATCCAGCTGCTACTTATGAATCACAGGCAGATAGTTTGATTTTCTGCACTTCCAACAGTTCTACCTCACAACAGACAACAATGTAAAAACCAAAAATAATTAGAGGAAACCCCAACAATCAGACGACCCCCTATGAGCAGCACTTGGTGACAGTGGGAAGGAAAAACTCCCTTTTAACAGGAAGAAACCTCCATCAGAACCAGGCTCAGGGAGGGGGGGTCATCTGCTGAGACCGGGTGAGGGAGGGAGACAGGACAAAAGACATGCTGTGGAAGAGTTATAATTTCATACTATTTGGTAAATGCTCAACAATAAAGCTGCTTTGTGAGGTCATATCTCATCTTCCACTGTGATCCACAAATTCCCAAGATTTTAATCATCTCACTACATATATAGCAAAATGTCTGTCAAGGGTCTGTCTGCAGATTATTAGGTACATCTTGTTATGGTGAACAGCAAACAGGTGAAAGGAGTTGCATGCACTATCTTTGAAACAGAAGAAAAGCCAAACTGTTTTATTATAAATCACCGATCAAATTGGTGAGCAGGCAGGGAAAAGGAAGAGATGTGGCTGGGCTAATGGCTAAGAGTGCCAAGCTGACTGGGAGCAATGATGGGATAGGATGGATCAGGACACACATTCAATTATCAAACTGTTTAGCTTGATAATTAAGAAGCAGTATAGCAGAGAGTACAGTCTGGCAGAAGTGAAAACAGCAGCACTGGCTGCGACTGATGAAGCTTTTATGCTGACTACAGCACATTCATCTCCGCTCATAGAAGCAAGCACTTCTGGGAGGACGCTCTGAGAGAAGCAACAGGACAAAGATGCCTGTAATGTATTGTTGAGGGCGAGTCACCAGCAGCTAAAGAGCTGAAACTATCCTTCCACACAAAGTATCCACGTAGGCAGTTTGAGGAAGCACCTTATGACCAACTGTGATGTTTGACTGCTACATGTCCACTGTGACACAATATCAGTCATTTCAGCTAGTCTTCTAAAATTCATACAAAACTGCTCTCTATTAGAAACAGCATCCAGAGAAATGCATGGGGGGGGGCACCAAGTTGTTCCCCAGCCAGCCAAGAGAGGGCAAAGTGGGGTCAATGCTGCTTGTACACTCAGCCTTCTCTTCACCACATCAGATGGGGACAGCATCTGCAGTCTGTCACACTCCACTCTCCCCTCACTCACTGTGTTGTATAAGCGCTTTGAGTGCTCAGACAGAGTAGAAAACGCTTTATAAGAACTAGTCCATTTACTCATGACCAGTACCCAAGATAATTAAACTCCTCCACTTGAGACAACAACTTGTCCCACACTCGGAGTGGGAACTCCACCCTATTCTTGCTGAGAACCATGGTCATGGATTTGAAGGTGCTGATTCTCATTCCCACCACTTCACACCAATCCTCTGCATGTTCTCCTAGACTACAATCACGAGCCTCCTCTGTGGTCTTTCTCTTTTCGCCCTAACTGCCAGATCCATTTTCATCCTCCTTTGTCCAGTATATCCACTGTCCCTCCCCTGCGCATGTCCAAACCATCCCAGCTTTGCCTCTCTCCAACTTTGTCTCCACACCGCTCACCCTGAGCTTTCCCTCTGATGTACTAGTTTCTAATCCCATCCATCCTGGTCACTCCCAATGAAAATCTTAGCATGTTCAGCTCCACCTCCTGTGTTTCTGTCAGTGATACTGTCTCCAAACCATACATCATAGCAGGCCTCACTACCATCTTGTAAACCTTCCCTTTCATTTTTGCTGCTGTCCTTCTGTCACAGTTCACCCCTGACACATGTCTCCACCCACTCCAGCCTGCATCACTCTCTTCTTCACCTCTCTTGTGCACTGTCCTCAGGTTTAAACGTGATGGCAAGCCAAGCTGTTAGGCCATGGTGGTCAGTAAGACTAGAAAATGTGAATAAATGCCAGTTCACTGAAGCACTATTCCAAGTGTGCTGAATGGGAATGATGTCCAGGTCACCACTGTCATCACCCAGTGGGATGTCAGTGGGCCCTTTATGCATTTCTCTGAGAGGTAAGCAGTTTTGAAATAGCAGCAGTATTTGACAATGAGAAAGAATGAACTGTCACTTCATAGAGGGTTTGGTTTTAGGTGGTTGTTTTTATTTAGTTCGTTCCCCTCCGACCCCCCTGACTCACACAGCCTGAGCCTGGATCTGCCAGAGGTCTCTTCTTGTTAAAAGGGAGGTTTTCCTCCCAGCTGTAGTCAAGTGCTTACTCGTACTGAATCTTTGGATAACTGCTGGTTTATAAATAAATTTGGATTAAAAACATACATAATTAAACAGCGTTGTTTCTTATATGCAGCATATCTCCTGCTACCAGTACCCCAATGTGGGTCATTACAGAGGGTAGAGGCAAGCCACTTTGTGTTTAGGACTTTGGAGGACTTTGAGCTGTAAATAATGCTTTGTAATACAATAGTTTGGAAATAAACCCTTATTGAACTGCACTTACATACTGACTTCAAATTTATGATAATTTTGGCTGGTGTGCCATATGTTGTGGTGCTGCTGAACTGTAATACATTAGGCTGAGAGCTGTTTCGCTTATTTATGTCACCTTCCTCTGTGTGATAAATTAGTGTCTGTGTCAAGATTTGTGTTTTGCCCAGAATACGTGACTGGACTCAGTCCCTTAGCAACGTGACAGAGGTTGAGCAATTTTGAATAAAGTAACAAAGAAAAAATGAATTGTCCAGATGCACAAAGCTTTTGCAGATTTATTCAGAGTCTCAGGGAAGTAACTGTTACCAAAGGAGTGGCTGGATCATTTTCTGTGCAGCAGGTATTAATTGAGATCACTGTGTACAGACTGCTTTGGCAAAAAGAAGGGTTTCAAATCTGTGTAATTCAACATGTGTGATTCATTTTATGCTTATGTATTACTGAGACTATAATGTTGCTTAAATACACAGAATGCCTATCAGACATTTAGCAGAGCTGCTTTAAGCAGAAGGCTTTTTCCCCTTTGAAACCCGTCTGTTAAATTCAGTTGGCTCTGTATCAGATTTACAGACTGACTAATACAATAGCCTTTGGATGCTACATTACTCTTACAAGTGACAAGCCAAGCCATCAGCTCATAGGCATGCAAGCAGCCCACACAGAGGAGAACACATCTATCTCTGTTTCAGCTGATCTTTGCCTGTGACTGAAAAATGTGTTTCATTTGCATATGTTCAGCTCAGGATGATCCATTATTAAACCTCAGGTAAACGACCTGGCTTTAATAAGTCATAAGCTCCACCACTTGTCATTTGAATTCATCACATAAAGAAAAAAGACGTCAAAACTCAGATATCAAAATGTCACTCAGCTTCACTGTTTGTCTTTTAATGAAGCTCTCAACACACATAAAAACACATATATATGCAGAAATGGTCAGAGTAGCTCCTCATCACGCTGCATAGTGCGCTGCTGCCATCTAGTGGCATCCAGATTTAGGCCTTGCTGGTTAATTTAGACCCGACACAAAAGAATTATCAGTGGTACTTGTACAGAGCTATGCACTAATATCATTCCATTTAGAGAAAGCAAAGAGAATTTCATTTTAGTGGCAGCAGTGTAAGAAGAATATGAAGCTAACAAAGTCCAGTCTTGACATTAGAAATCATAAGTGATGAGGATCAGTTGCAAAGGTCGGTGCTGCAGCACTGGGCAAAGATACCAGGCGTTGTAATGTAGCCCTGACACACCGCCATGTTCATGCACTGACGGAACGAAGCGCCTAGAATGAAGAAAAAGTACACACTCAAACTGTGGACACACAAACATACAGTCATACATTGGTTTAGATATTCATTTAATTGTGTCTTAACAATCAGATGCATATACAATATAAGTATGTAAATAATTTGTATTTTTGTCATCATTGCTTCTGTTTATGCAGTGTTCAAATTATGAATGTCACATATAGTTGAACTTGCAAATACAGGCACAGATGGGTGAACTGTTGACTCTGTCTATGGTTCTATTATCGCTGTGGGGGTTTTATTCTTTGGTCACCTTGAAGCAGAGAGTCACTCCTAATCAGTTCCAAACAGCTCTGAGTGATCACTGTTATCCTGTGGGGAAAATCTTTGTACTGCACTGTAAGTAAATTTAAGTTCTGTGTAATTTCCAGGACTAAGGCTGTAACATTGTGACTAAGGCCAGAAGTACCATGACTACAAGGCTGTATTACTTTGACTAAGACCGTAAATACTGTGACTAAGGCCGTACTACTTTGAATGAAGCCGTACTACTTTGACTAAGGCTGTAATAAACGTGACTATTTTTAGTCAAGTTAGTACAGCCTTACTCAAAGTAGTATGGCCTTAATCACAGTAATTACGGCCTTAGTCACAGTACTAACAGCCTTAGTCAAAGTAGTACAGCCTTAGTCACAGTAATTACGGCCTTAATGAAAGTATGAAAGTAGTATGTCCTAAAAGCTCCCTGAAAAGCCTTCAGCTGATCCAAAATGCTGCAGCTAGAGTACTGACAGGGACTAGAAAGAGAGAGCAGATTTCTCCCATATTGGCTTCTCTTCATTGGCTCCCTGTTAAATCTAGAATAGAATTTAAAATTCTTCTCCTCACATACAAGGTCTTGAATAATCAGGCCCCATGGGCTACGGGGTGGCTGTAGCTCAGTAGGTAGAGCAGGTCACCTACTGATCGGAAGGTCAGTGGTTCAATTCCTGGCTACTGCTGGCTGCATGCCAATGTATCCTTGGGCAAGATACTTAACCCCAAGTTGCTCTCCGACCGTTCTGTCGGAGTATGAATGTGAGTGAATGTTACATAATTAAAAAAGCACTTAGCTTAGTTAATTAATCATGGAAGTGCTTGTATGAATGAGTGTGCATGGGTAAATGTAAAAACGTGTTGTATAAGCGCTTTGAGTGCTCATATCTGAGTAGAAAAGCACTATATAAGAACTAGTCCATTTACCATTTACCATCTTATCTCAAAGACCTCATAGTACCATATCACCCCAACAGAGCACTTCACTCTCAGACTGCTGGCTTACTTGTGGTTCCTAGGATACTTAAGAGTAGAATGGGAGGCAGAGCCTTCAGCTTTCAGGCCCCTCTTCTGTGGAACCAGCTCCCAGCTTGGATTCAGGAGACAGACACCCTGTCTATTTTTAAGATTAGGCTTAAAACTTTCCTTTATGATCAAGCTTATAGTTAGGGCTGGATCAGGTGACCCTGATTATATAAAGTGCCTTGAGGTGACTCGTTGGCTGTGGAAATTTCCCAATCTTAGGGCACCTGATGTGGCTTTGTCCTTTGATTTGTCACCCATCTGCATGAACCCCTGCATTTACCCTAGCACTCACTTTAGGAGGAAACCTCTTCAAGCCAGCAAAAGTATTTTGAGGTTCATGCAGGCATCTACATTTTACAAATTGACCTGAAAAACTGTGGAACGATTCTTTAATGCAACAATAGCCTTGAAATGAGGTTATTTAACAGGTACATCTTTTTATTGTGAGGTAAATTTTGTGATTTGTTATATAATCTAGATAAATTTGAGTCCAATGGAACGCCACCTAACAACAGAAAAAAGTTTGTTCTGAGATTCAAAGATTTATTCACACTATATCCTACATAGAGGACTTACTCACGGGGCCTTGAAAAACCACATCAGCACAGGCATTATCGGATATGGAGCAGGTCTGGGTGCTTGTAGGAGTGCAGAGGTAGCTATAGTATGAGAAGCAGTAGTAACACTTCAGTGCCTCTCCTGGGAATAAGACACACACACACGAAGATAATCACAGATCATTTTGAGCACAAGATGTAGCATAACATTCACTTGTAGAGCATTTTTAGGTGCTTTCATACACAAATCTGAAATTCAATATACTGCAGCCGTATTATATTCTCTTCTTTTCCTCCCTCTGTAGTCATACAGCAACAGCTACACCTGCTGGAAGATGTAAATAATGACTCACTGCAGCTTCACTGAATTTAGTGATTTGTACAATTTACAGTAAATACTTCAAGTACTGTAAGGTTATGTCTTTACAGCTTTGCAGCAAAGATCAGGGTCCTAAAAGAAACAATTTATTATTACTGTAATTCTATACTCTGTGTTTTGTAATGAACCTATTTGGCCCCCAAGCACATGGAGGGCACCAAGTTGGGGGAGTAGGGGCGCACAAATGCCCACATTACCACCAATTCACCACCGACCTGAGCAACACCGTACCTGACACACACCACGTTAATGAAAGAATAAGCTGTAAGCATGCATTCAGTTCACAATAAATGCAGTTTAATATATAAATACAGTTATTAATACAGTCATTATAAATAAAAGCTTTATTTAAAAAAGAAGTTAAATGCTAACAAAAGCACAAATAAGGCTGCACCTAAACTTCAGTCTGGAGAGCAGTGAAATCTCCTCAGTCAACAATGGAAACTAGGCCTTACAAATTAGTCTCCAGGAAAATCAGGGTTAACTGCACAATGCCAGGGAACTCCACACAGACGTATACCACGGCTCCAGGTTCAAACAAAACAGCTGCCATAAAGACTGGCACCTGTGCTTATAAAGGGGAAGACCCTGCCCACAAGGGGTGGCACATATGTCAGGTTCCACCCCTCACACCTATAACCTGATTACTGCTATGCTCCAGTATTTCAATGTAAGTCATAAAGTGCACATATTGCATGTATGCAAAGAATAAAAAAGTACCGTGGTACAGAGTCAGCAGGAGAAGGAAGGCACACACTGCAGCTCTCATGCTTTGGTCTGAAAGTCAGAGAAAACAGAAACGTATGAATGAGCTCACGGAGCCTGGAAACGCTTCAGGAACGATGTGCTGCAAAATAAGTGAGTGATTTGTGTGACAGTAGCCTTTAATGCTGTTAGTGTTTCTAAATTATTGCAAATGAAATAAAATCACCGTTCACTGAATGCCTGAGAGCGTACAGTCAGCCGTATCAAACAACCTCTGAGAGAGTGAAGCTGCAGGCACGCCTCATTTCAGTGTCTCACTCCAAAACATGACAAAATGAACCAAAGTCAGCTCACAACTTTGTATTTTGATTCATTTGCTACCCAATGAGAAGTCATTTTGAAAGAGCTGATGTGTTGTTGTCAGGAACACACCAACACAAATCAAACGTGTGGTCTCTCAGCATCATGTAAGCCTTTGTGTGTCAGTGCTCTTCGCAGCACTTCAGACTCTTGCATGCATGCATGTCAGATGCTTGCAAGCAAACTTCTCTGATGATATTAACAGAGTGGAATCAAGTTCATAAAGTTTGCAGCTACACGCTGATCAACATGTGAGTTGTTACCTTGTGCTCAGGTGCTCAGCCTCCAAATGTGTGTCCTGTATGTTGGAAAGTGTTGGCTTAACAGTTTGCTCATTCTTTTATAACCATTGCACAATCCACCAGAAGAGCTGTGTAGCAGGCTGTGATTGGTCAGGACAAAGTGAAATTAAAAAGTTTTCCTGGATCTGTTGCAAGAGAGGAATTTCATGTTGTTGAGGCTTGTTGCAACAGTAGGATGGCTTCAGGAGTGCACACCATGAGCTGTGAGCAGTGTGCTTTTGATCAGTGCTGTTTGTCTGTTTATGCAAAAACTACCAACCAGAGGAGTGTGAAGTGCAGTCCAGACGTGTCCAAAGAAACACTTACAAAGGAAAACTGATAAAAGCCCAAACTGTGTACCGCTTGTTGCATTATAACACAAAAAAGCAGGACTGAAAAATACTGCATTAGAAAACAGGGTCAGGGTGGCTGTGACGGAAAGTCTCTTATTAATGACGCCTGTTCGTCAGCATAGAAAGGCAGCAGGCCCTAACCCTCACAGAACCTAGCTGAACACATCAATACACTGGAAAAGGTGTAACAATGCCAATTCTTTGTTACAGTGGCTTGCAGAAGTATTCATACCCCTTCAACTTTTCCATATCACATTACAACCACAAACATAAATATATTTCACTGGAATTTAATGTGAAAGACCAACACAAAGTGGTTACAATTATGAAGTGGAAAGAAAATGATACATGATTCAAAAGAATTTTTACAAATAAAAAACTGAAAAGTGCGGTGTGCAAAAGTATTGAGCCCCCCCTGAGTCAGTACTTTGTGGAACCACCTTTTGCTGCATTTACAGCTTCAGGTCTTTTAGGGTTTGTCTCCACCAGCTTTGCACATAGTGACTGAAATTTTTGCCCATTCTTCTTTGTAAAACAGCTCAAGCTCAGTCAGATTAGATGGAGAGCGTTTGTGAACAGCAGATTGGGTTTAGGTCTGGACTTTGACTGGGCCATTCTAACACATTAATATGTTTGGTTTTAAACCGTTCCATTGTAGCCCTGCTTTATGTTTAGGGTCGTTGTCCTGCTGGAAGGTGAACCTCCGCCTCAGTCTCAAGTCTTTTGCAGACTCCAACAGGTTTTCCTCCAAGATTGTCCTGTATTTGGCCCCATCCATCTTCCCATCAACTCTGACCAACTTCCCTGTCCCTGCTGAAGAGAAGCAGCCCCAGAGCATGATGCTGCCACCACCATATTTGACAGTGGGGATGGTGTGTTCAGAGTGATGTGCAGTGTTAATTCTCTGCCACACATAGCTTTTTGCATTTTGGCCAGAAAGTTCAATTTTGGTCTCATCTGACCAAAGCACCTTGAGGTCAGCACCCTGAGGGTCCTGAAGCAGTGAGACAGGTTGACACTCATGGGTGGGATTTTCTACCAGGTCACAAAGGACCCTTTAACCAAACACAAGAGGTTTCAGTTTGTTGTGCCTGAGTCTCTGATGCATTCTGATGCAATGGAGCACAATCATTTACAGAAGCCAGAACTGTGGCAGTCTTTTATACTGAACTGTATTTGAAAAAAAGAAATTGCTCAGCTATGTATTGAAGGGAAGTTGTAATAATGGTGGAACATGTACACAATTTGTCACCCACAGCTTCAATATTTAAAAGTGGAAAATAAATGAATGAAAATAATGGATGAAAAACAATTGTCCAAATGCTGTCTGTGGAAAAACAACATGCTCACCTACCACAATTTTAAAGTATTTTAACAAAAGAACAAACAAAACATTTTTTGAGTCAATTCAATTCAATTCAATTCAATTCAATTCAATTCAATTCAATTCAATTCAATTCAATTCGATTCAATTTTATTTATATAGCGCCAAATCACAACAAACTGTCACCTCAAGGCGCTTTGTATTGTGGGTAAAGACCCTAGCTCTAGGGCAGAGTTTACCAACCGTGGTCTTCAAGGCACACTACACTACATTTTAGATGTTTCCCTGCTTTAACACAACTAATTCAGAGGATTGCATTTTTTTAAGCCTGTTAATCAGTTATTAATAATAATCAGAAATCAGCAGAGAAACATCTAAAACAGGGGTCCTCAAATCCAGCCCTCGAGGGCTTTTGGATGTGTCTCTGCTTCAACACACCGAAGTAAAAAAAATTAAGTCATTAGCAGAACTCTGAAGAACTTCACTGCATACTGAGGAGGTGATTCAGCCATTTGATTTAGGTGTATTAGACAAGGGACACATCTAAAAGTTGCAGGACACCGGCCCTGAAGCCCTGGATCTGAGGATCCCTGATCTAAAACATGCAGGGCAGTGCCCAAGAGGACCAGGTTTGAAAAACACTGCTCTAAGGGTTATCCAGCTGTAGGGTTTATAGACAACCAAATCCTGGACTATTTTTAATTCCAAAGTCCATTTGTGACTTAAACACACTGTATGAATCCGGGAGTGGCAATTTCAACAAGTATGAATATGTATGTGCCACTGGGAGTGGAACGTCATCCAGGAACTTTATTTCTGGCAATGGTTCCAAGCCAGATGGGGGAAGTGATGTCAGCCCAGTTGCAAACATCAAAATGTTTTCCAAAGACACAGAAGCCTCACCTTCTGCAAAGACATAAATCTTCAGGTATACCAGGAGAATGTAGTTTTCCAAGTAGGTACAAAAAAACCTTCACAATCAAGGAGATAGTCTGCCCAGTAGGCCAAGGTTTGACTTGCTTTCAGTCTCCTATTACTCCCTGAAGGGCTGAGTTGAGGTTTGAGGACAGTCTCAAGCTCAAAGCCAGTCACTTTTCACAGTGGCACAGGACAGGAGTCAGC
The DNA here is from genome assembly GCF_007364275.1 of Archocentrus centrarchus. Classification (NCBI taxonomy): domain Eukaryota; kingdom Metazoa; phylum Chordata; class Actinopteri; order Cichliformes; family Cichlidae; genus Archocentrus; species Archocentrus centrarchus. The sequence continues at coordinate 30,957,904 of NC_044347.1, forward strand.
AAAGTAGGGTGTTGCTGTAGTGCCATCAGGAACTGAAGGGCTGAAAGACCATCTTTGAATCTACAAGGTGAACACACTGTTACACAGCTGTGTAGCTGTTGCACACTAAGGCAAAAATGTTTGTCACAGTGATTGATAACAGATACACGTGCCATGGAGCATTTCAAACGAAACATTCCTACATAAAAAAAGAAAATCACATCATTAAAAATATCTTACCTGTCAATTAAAGATGTGTTGCAGTCAATAATATACCACTGGAGGTATTCTGCCACAATTGCTGTCTTTTCTTCCACAGCAGTAGTGATGTGTGGATCAATACTGAAATATTGATACCGATACCAGACCTTTACGCTTTAAAATCGATTCTCAAATCCAAGTATCGATACTTTCAATACTTCAGTCATTTGAGATAATGTATCTTATTAAGAACACGTTAGAAAGTAACTAAATTATTGAGATCTTGCCTAAATAAGACAGGGTTTGTCACAGTCTGCCTTCCAGGGTGGGTGTGGGTGTGGTCTTTACCTTTTTGTGTTTTAGTGGGTGGGTCCGCCTGAGTCTCCGCTTGGCCGCTGCACCACACCTGTCGGTGATCCGCTCATCTAGCCAGTATTTATGCTGTGCAATGGCTATCAGTCGACACTGGATGGTCTAGTATACATGTTAGTGTTCTTGGCTCAGTTTCTTCCCTGTTTTCCACTTACCTTCACAGTATGGCTGTTCACTTGTTTGCTTCTCTCCACACAGACCTCCCTGGTGTCCCTGAGCGAGAAGGAGTGGTGAGAGGCTAAGCTGGAGTCTGTTTGTTTGGGAGCTTTTGGACCCTGTCTGTTTGTGGAAAATCAAAATCGCTGCAAACCTGTCTTCCCATGGGAAACCTGCCCCATTGATTCTCAGTTTGTGTTATGAATAAACCTATTATTCTAATTCTTCAAGTCCACGTTTGGAGTCCTTACTGACTGAGCCATGACAGGGTTGATGGAAACTACTTTTTCTTCTGCCTGGTAAGTGTGTAAAGCGTAAGGAGGAATTGCCCAAGTGCTATGGCAGGCTGTTTTAACATAAAATCCGTTTGTCTGATTATCCGTACTTACATTTCAGATATCTAAAACTGCATTTTGACTATCCAGAATGGTAATTTAAGATATCTGCAATTACATTCTGACTAGTAAGAACAATAATTCAAACTATCTTCAATTACATTTTGATGAGTCAAAATGTAGTTGAAGATCTCAAATGACATCACCAGATTTGTCATTTGATGGGTCACACATCCGTAATTACAATTTAAGATATCTCAAACATAATTACGACTAGTCAAAATTATGTTTAGATATCTGAATTAAGTGATTGCATGTAAGCCCCATTGTGTTGTACTGAGCTGTCTAAACAATTGCCTGTGTAGAATTTCAGGTGACTGCAATGGTGCTGGCCATTGTGGACAAAATTGTAATAAAATGCAACAATATAGAAAGAGCTCCTCAGTATGGGATATGCGGAGAGCGCGAGAATCGTGTACTTAAAGAGTAATTCAGAAATCTGCACAGAATCTGGTAGTTTTGGCATAAACAGAATTTATGGCAGGCTCTTTCAACAAACTGCCTTATAAACTTTCCGCCAAAATGCTCCGTAAATCTGTTACATTTTGACTCAACAGAATACTAATTCAAGATATCAGTAATGTCATTCGGACTAGTCAGAATGTTCATTAAAGATATCTTAAATAGAAAAGCCATCTAAGATATTTGTAATTCATTTGGAGATATCTTAAAAGACATTTTGACTACTCAGAATTACAGTTCTAGATATCGCTAATTTAGTTTTGCCTAGTCAATATTTGCTTTCCAGGTATTTAGAATTAAATTTGCACTAGTCAAAATTATATATATCACCTATCTAAAAATACATTTACAATATCTTGAATTCAAATATCTTCAATTCAATTACGTTTGAGATATCTTAAATTGTTTTTATGGATATGTGACCCCGTCAAATGATGAATCTGGTGACGTCATTTGAGAAATCTTGAAAGGAATTTTGACTCGTCAAAATGTAATTGAAGATATCTTGAATTATTGTTCTTACTAGTCAGAATGTAATTGCGGATATCTTAAATTACCATTCTGGATGGTCAAAATGTAGTTTTGTCTAGTCAAAATGCAGTTTTAGATATCTGAAATGTAATTACAGATAGTCAATGGATTTTATGTTAAAACAGCCTGCCATAGAAGCCTCCATTCAACTCAATGGTAAATCTGATGTCATTTCGACTAGTCAGAATGTAATTAGAGCTATCTCAAATAAATCAATTCAATTTTATTTATATAGCACCAAATCACACTAAACTGTCGCCTCAAGGCGCTTTGTATTGTGGGTAAAGACCCTACAATAATACAGAGAAAACCCAACAGTCAAAACGACCCCCTATGAGCAGCACTTGGTGACAGTGGGAAGGAAAAACTCCCTTTAACAGGAAGAAACCTCCAGCAGAACCAGGCTCAGGGAGGGGGGGTCAAGAGTTTTTGACAGGTTATATGCAATATCACCTTCTCCCACTTTGTATAAGGATTGCCTTATGTTGCAAGCTGAATTTAATGTGCTTATGACACAACGTACGCTGAGCTGCTACTTCAGTCTGGAACCCAATTTTATGAGCACAAGGCTGGTAAATTATTGGCTCATCAAATTCAACAGACATCAACCTCTCATCACATCTCTCAAATCCAAACTACCCATGGTGTCACAACCAGTCCTGTTGAGATTAATATAACCTTCAAGGACTTTTACATGTCATTATACTCCTCAGAATGTGCACCTTCTGTAGCTAATTTTGATGATTTTTTTTCAGTGATTTGGAGATTCCTACCATCAATCAGGATGTAGCTGATAACCTTGAAAGGCCCATCGTCATTTCAGAACTCAGTGAGGCAGTCAAATCCCTGCGGGGGGGGCAAATGTCCAGGCCCTGACGGGTACCCCTGTGAGTTTTAGAGAATATTCTGGGACAAGCTCTCTCCACTACTTTTACAGGTATATAATGAGGCCCTGACCTCCGGACGCCTACCTCAGACCCTTAATCGGGCAGTTATTACATTACTTGCTAAAAAAAGGCAAAGATCCCCAACTCTGTCCTTCTTATCACCTGATAAGTTTGCTAAATATTGGTTTTAAATTGTTAGCAAAAACGATAGCACTACGGCTGGAGACCGTGCTTCCCAATGTGTTTGGGACTGATCAGACTGGCTTTGTACAAGATAGACCTTCCTTTTCCAACATTAGGTGCCTTTTCAATGTAATATACAGTCCATCCTCTGTCAATACTCAAGAAGTTGTGATCTCTTTGGCTGTTGAAAAGGCCTTTGACAGAGTTGAGTGGCCATACTTATTCTACTTAAGAAATTTGGTTTTGGGGAAAATTCCTGTCCTGGATTAGGCTATTCTATTCTGATCCCTATGCCTCAATTGGGACAAATAACTTCCGCCTATAAACTTCCGTCTCAATCGCTCAATGTGCCAGGGCTGTCCACTGAGTCCTTTATTATTTGCTTTGGCAATTGAGCCCCTTGCAATTGTGCTTAGATCTAATCCATATATTGTAGGTACATATAAACCGAAGTTTCTTTGTATGCGGCAGAGTTATTATAGTTAATGAAAATGAACGAAATAACGAAAACTGAAATTGAAAAAACATTGTCGTTAACTTAAATAAAAACTATAATTAAAAGGAAAAAACAATAACAAACTGTATTGTGAGTTTCAAAAATTAACTGAAATTATAGATAAAATGACCTTCCTTTTCTTGTTTGTCATTTTATTTAAAAGCCTTCTGGATTGATAATTTTTCCGCTGTCCGAGTTTAAGCTGGGAGCGCCGTCGGGCAGCTGTGTTGTGTGCCTGTGCACAAGAAAGCGGCAGAGTCCTTCTGAACCGACGTAACCTGACGTTCACCTCTGGAGAAATGTGACTACGCGCCAGGTCCCACAACGTTGTGATTAACCTGTTGCATGTTAAGGAAGACTGGATGGTGCTTGGCCTCTTTGGTTGCTCAGGTTAATTCAGTTAAAATGAACATCCTCCCACATTTCTCCTATTTCAGTACATTCCTATTTTTCTTCCACATCTTTTTTTGTCAAACTAGATAGTATTGTTAAGTTTCTCTGAAATGAGAAGGTCACTCACATATGCACTCAGATTTTACAAAGACTCAAAATACTTGGGGGATAGCTTTGCCAAATTTTAGATTTTATTATTGGGCTTCAAATAATCAACTCTTTAGATACTTGCTTCAGTCAGATAGCTCTTCTCCACAGGCTTGGTTTGTTATGGAGGTCAATTCCATAAAACCCATAAAATCTGTACCTCTGGCAACCTTGCAGTCCTCAACCAAATGCTCTAATAAAATAGTCAATGCATCCTTGAAGATGTGGGTGCAATTTAGACGACCTTTTGGCTTACAACCTTTCTCTGTTCGTGCTCCTATAGCTGCAAATCATGTTTTTCCACCTTCTCTCACAGATAGTGTTTCTGTCATGGAGGAGAATGGGAATTTCAACCTTTCATGACCTGTATATTGATGATATATTTGCCTCATTCCAGCAAATTTTGGAGAAGTTTGCACTCCCGTGCCATCAGTTTTTCAGATACCTGCAGGTACGTAGTTTTGTCCGCGCTACCTATTCAGTTTTCCCCAACTTTCCCAGGGATTCACCTTTAGATATGTTTAAATGCAACTCTCAAACTGGAAGGGGCTATTTCCCTTATTTATAATCAAATTATGTTACTCCACCCACAAACACTAAACTCCATTAGATCATTTTGGGAGGTGCACCTCGGACAAGCCATTTCAGAGGACCTTTGGGAACAAATCCTGTTTCATCTGTCTGTGATAGATGTCAGTATTCTTCAGCTAATTTGATCCACACTATTTGGCTCTGCCCCCAACTTTTCAATTATTGGTCCAAAGTCTTTGCTATTTGTCAGATGTTTTTGATAAGAAATTGGAGCCTAACCCCTTGACTGCTTTGTTTGGAGTTGCACCTCTTCAGCCTGTCCTGTCTTCTTTTCAAAAATCCTCCTCAGCTTTCCTGACTTTTCTCCTCAACCTCCTTCATATATCCATTGGCTCCGAGACACACTGTATTTCATTAAATTAGAAAAACTTCACCTTGAGAGGCTCTACTACTAAATTTTTGGGATTGTTGAATCCATTGATTAAAACTCTCAGAAAAATCAATTTCCCTGATATTCCGGACTGAAAAGTTGTTAATTTATTTCACACAAAAGTTGTTTGTTTCACACAGGGAAAAACTGCAGTACGGAAGTTAAAATATGCAGATGAACTGTTAATGTGAAAAAGTATTTCTTATCCAGTTACTTGGGTAATCAATGGAATAATTGATAGAATACTCAATTACTAAAATACTCGATAGTTGCAGTCCTAATGAAATTTGCCACATACCATAAGCCACTGCATCACCTTCTCACATAGGAGCAACAGGATTCAGGTGATAGAGCGATTGTTGTAAGTAAGAAAAGTTTGTTTATATAGCACGTTATACAGACAAGAAGTCATAAAGCGCTGTACAACAATTAAAACACAAGATCAAAAAAGCCCAGATAAACCACCATGTTAAAAACATATTAACATTACCATATTAAAAGAAAAAGAACAAAAATAAAGTCAACAGAAAGCCTGGTTAAACAGGTTTTCAGATGTTTTTTAAAAGACTCCACAGAGTCAGCTAAATGGAGCTGGAGTGGTAAACATATTTTACCACAAATTTTAGATATTAGAGAAAAGATTATTCATAACCATCTCAAAGATTCTTCTTCATGTTCGGCTGCTTTCAGCACTGCTGGTATTTGTTTAGACTCTTTGGCTCCAGTTGATCTTTCAGAGTTAACTTCAATAGTTACTTCCTCCAAACCAGCAACATGTTTGTTAGATCCCATTCCTACTAGACTGTTCAAAGAAGTCTTTCCATTTATTGATGCTTCAATCTTAAAAATGATCAATCAGTCTTTATTAGTTGGCTATGTACCACAGACCTTCAAGGTGGCTGTAATTAAACCTCTACTTAAAAAGCCATCACTGACCCAGCTGTCTTAGCTAATTATAGGCCAATCTCCAACCTTCCTTTTCTCTCAAAGACTCTTGAAAGAGTAGTTGTAAAACAGCTCACTGATCATCTGCAGAGGAACGGTTTATTTGAAGAGTTTCAGTCAGGTTTCAGAATTCATCACAGTACAGAAACAGCATTAGTGAAGGTTACCAATGATCTTCTTAGAGCCTCTGACAGTGGACTCATCTCTGTTCTTGTCCTGTTGGACCTCAGTGCAGCTTTGATACTGTTGATCATAACATTTTATTACAGAGATTAGAGCATACTATAGGTATTAAAGGTACTGCACTGCAGTGGTTTGAATCATATTTATCTCATAGACTCCAATTTGTTCATGTAAATGGGGAGTCTTCTTCACACACTAAGGTTAATTATGGAGTTCCACAGGGTTCTGTGCTAGGACCAATTTTATTTACATTATACATGCTTCCCTTAGGCAGTATTATTAGAAAGCACTGCATCAATTTTCATTGTTATGCAGATGATACTCAGCTTTATCTATCAATGAAGCCAGATGACAAACATCAATTAATTAAACTGCAGGAATGTCTTAAAGATATTAAGGCCTGGATGACCTCTAATTTCCTGCTTCTAAATTCAGATCAAACTGAAATTCTCGTTCTCGGCCCCACAAATCTTAAAAACATGGTGTCTAACCAGATACTTACTCTGGATGGCATTACTTTGGCCTCCAGTAACACTGTGAGAAATCTAGGAGTCATTTTTGACCAGGATATGTCCTTCAATGCACATATTAAACAAATATGCAGGACCGCTTTTTTGCATTTGTGCAATATTTCTAAAATTAGAAACATCCTTTCTCAGAGTGATGCTGAAAAGCTAATCCATGCATTTATTACTTCTAGGCTGGACTATTGTAATTCATTATTATCAGGCTGTCCTAAAAGCTCCCTGAAAAGCCTTCAGCTGATCCAAAATGCTGCAGCTAGAGTACTGACATGGACTAGAAAGAGAGAGCAGATTTCTCCCATATTGGCTTCTCTTCATTGGCTCCCTGTTAAATCTAGAATAGAATTTAAAATCCTTCTCCTCACCTACAAGGTCTTGAATAATCAGGCACCATCTTATCTCAAAGACCTCATAGTACCATATCACCCCAACAGAGCACTTCTCTCTCAGACTGCTGGCTTACTTGTGGTTCCTAGGATACTTAAGAGTAGAATGGGAGGCAGAGCCTTCAGCTTTCAGACGCCTCTTCTGTGGAACCAGCTCCCAGCTTGGATTCAGGAGACAGACACCCTCTCTATTTTTAAGATTAGGCTTAAAACTTTCCTTTATGATAAAGCTTATAGTTAGGGCTGGATCAGGTGACCCTGAACCCTCCCTTAGTTATGCTGCTATAGGCCTAGGCTGCTGGGGGGTTCACATAATGCACTGTTTCTTTTCATTCACCTTATTTACTTTGTTTATACTCCACTCTGCATTTAATCATTAATTGATATTAATCTCTGGCTCTCTTCCACAGCATGTCTTTTCTCTCCCCTCAGCCCCCCCTCATCAGATGACCCCCCCCCCTCCCTGAGCCTGGTTCTGCTGGAGGTTTCTTCCTGTTAAAGGGAGTTTTTCCTTCCCACTGTCACCAAGTGCTGCTCATAGGGGGTCGTTTTGACTGTTGGGTTTTCTCTGTATTATTTTAGGGTCTTTACCCACAATACAAAGCGCCTTGAGGCGACAGTTTGTTGTGATTTGGCGCTACATAAATAAAATTGAATTGAATTGAATTAAACAGTTCCAGAGCTTTGGCGCCACTGCCTGAAAAGCTCTGCCCCTCTCTGGTCCTTAGTCTTGTACATGGGACAACTAAAAGATTTTGATTTTGTTGTGTGAGAAACTTTTGACTTTTATAAAATGTATCCAGGCATTTAAAAACAAATATAAAAAAAAAAAAAAAAAATTGGAATTGTATCGTATCAGCAGATATCCAAATGTAAAAGATCGGTATCGGACATAAAAAAGTGGTATCGTGCCTTGGGATGCTACATTACTGTAATGGTGTGTCAAGTAAAGCACGTTCTTGTATAACTCGGTGCATTTATTCAACGTAGCACATCAGGCACAAAAAACTAAACGAAGGAGCACAGTACCATAAGGTATATGTAAACATCCTCATTCTCACTCTGCCTACCGTTTTTCATTTTTACTTCTTATCGGCAGCTCCACCTAGTGGCGTGGAGTGGCATGACACTACATAACACAACAATTACTCTTACATGTACAAGTGACAAGCCAAGCCATCAGCTCATAGTGCCCACACAGAGGAGAACACATCTATCTCTGTTTCAGCTGATCTTTGCCTGTGACTGAAAAATGTGTTTCATTTGCATATGTTCAGCTCAGGATGATCCATTATTAAACCTCAGGTAAACGACCTGGCTTTAATAAGTCATAAGCTCCACCACTTGTCATTTGAATTCATCACATAAAGAAAAAAGACGTCAAAACTCAGATATCAAAATGTCACTCAGCTTCACTGTTTGTCTTTTAATGAAGCTCTCAACACACATAAAAACACATATATATGCAGAAATGGTCAGAGTAGCTCCTCATCACGCTGCATAGTGCGCTGCTGCCATCTAGTGGCATCCAGATTTAGGCCTTGCTGGTTAATTTAGACCCGACACAAAAGAATTATCAGTGGTACTTGTACAGAGCTATGCACTAATATCATTCCATTTAGAGAAAGCAAAGAGAATTTCATTTTAGTGGCAGCAGTGTAAGAAGAATATGAAGCTAACAAAGTCCAGTCTTGACATTAGAAATCATAAGTGATGAGGATCAGTTGCAAAGGTCGGTGCTGCAGCACTGGGCAAAGATACCAGGCGTTGTAATGTAGCCCTGACACACCGCCATGTTCATGCACTGACGGAACGAAGCGCCTAGAATGAAGAAAAAGTACACATTCAAACTGTGGACACACAAACATACAGTCATACATTGGTTTAGATATTCATTGGTTTAGATTGTCTTAACAATCAGATGCACATACAGTATAAGTATGTAAATAATTTGTATTTTTGTCATCATTGCTTCTGTTTATGCAGTGTTCAAATTATGAATGTCACATATAGTTGAACTTGCAAATACAGGCACAGATGGGTGAACTGTTGACTCTGTCTATGGTTCTATTATCGCTGTGGGGGTTTTATTCTTTGGTCACCTTGAAGCAGAGAGTCACTCCTAATCAGTTCCAAACAGCTCTGAGTGATCACTGTTATCCTGTGGTGAAAATCTTTGTACTGCACCCATCCATAGGGCTTAAAAGGGTCACTGAATAATTTGATGATCTTCACACACTAAGGTTAATTATGGAGTTCCACAGGGTTCTGTGCTAGGACCAATTCTATTTACATTATACATGCTTCCCTTAAGCAGTATTATTAGAAAGCATTGCATCAATTTTCATTGTTATGCAGATGATACTCAGCTTTACCTATCAATGAAGCCAGATGACACACATCAATTAGTTAAACTGCAGGAATGTCTTAAAGACATAAAGGCCTGGATGACCTTGTCATTACTTTGGCCTCCAGTAACACTGTGAGAAATCTTGGAGTCATTTTTGACCAGGATATGTCCTTCAATGCACATATTAAACAAATATGTAGGACCGCTTTTTTGCATTTGTGCAAAATGCAAAAAACATCTTTTCTCAGAGTGATGCTGAAAAGCTAATTCATGCATTTATTACTTCTAGGCTGGATTATTGTAATTCATTATTATCAGGCTGTCCTAAAAGCTCCCTGAAAAGCCTTCAGCTGATCCAAAATGCTGCAGCTAGAGTACTGACAGGGACTAGAAAGAGAGAGCAGATTTCTCCCATATTGGCTTCTCTTCATTGGCTCCCTGTTAAATCTAGAATAGAATTTAAAATCCTTCTCCTCACATACAAGGTCTTGAATAATCAGGCACCATCTTATCTCAAAGACCTCATAGTACCATATCACCCCAACAGAGCACTTCACTCTCAGAGTGCTGGCTTACTTGTGGTTCCTAGGATACTTAAGAGTAGAATGGGAGGCAGAGTGTGAAGGAGCTCTGAGCCGCATCCTTCACTATACAGGTGATGAATCCTTTTATATCTTTGATGTCTCAAAGATTTTGTTAAACAATACATCAGTGAGTGATTTGAGTATTTATTTAACACATTTAAATGTATTTAAGGTGTTGATGGTTTTAAAGTAATTTGTCGTGGCATTTATTAACCCTTGGGGGGGTGGATGCACCGAAAGGGACAGGAGCAGGATCGACAAACTGGTGCGGAGGTCTAGCTCTGTGCTGGGATGTCCTCTGGAGTCTGTGATGGTGATGGGTGAGAGGAGGAACAACCCCCATCACCCTCTGCATGAGAGCATGGGTGAGCTGAGCAGCTCCTTCAGTCAGAGACTGAAACATCCTCGCTGCAGGAAGGAGCGCTTTCACAGCTCATTCATCCCAACAGCAGTTAGACTGTACAACACATCATAATGTCTTCAGTCACTTGGACACTTTACCTCCTCTGCCATCACTTTATCCTTACAGTCCAGATACATTTTATTTATTACACTCACCCATATAATGCATACCGTGCATGCTGTGTACCTTACCGGCTACAAATGTATACAAATGTATTTTTGATATCTGTATATAGTGTTTTGATGTGTGTGTATATGTGTATATGTAAATGTGTGTATTGACATTGATATATATATTTATGTATATAGTGCTTATGTATATGTGTATAGTTCTTTTGCTATTTTATTTTATTCTATTCTATTTTAGTTTTAGTTTAGTTCATTTGTTCTTACTCATCCTTTTCATTTTTTCTCTGTACTGAGTTGCTGTAATGCACAAATTTCCCCGTCGTGGGATCATTAAAGTTTTATCTTATCTTATCTTATCTTATCTTATCTTATCTTATCTTATCTTATCTTATCTTGTCTCTTTCGAGGTCCATTTCTGATTGGTGGGGGTGGTGCTTTCATAAAGCGCACACGAGAGATTACTCCACCTGACTTCCATTCTTAATCAATTGATTGGACTGAACCATGGCGTGTGGAAGGCAGGGAAGGGGGTTATTTTGTCATGGGGATTTTTTTCAAATGTTTTCCATTAGTATTTAGATTTGTTCTAGTTTTGTTGGGATGCTCATGTTATTCATTTTAGGGTTTAATACAGGCATCTTATGAGATATCGTGTACATAATTGTAAATATCTTTGGGAGTGACTCCCCTGTAGTTACAAGGAAGGCAAACTATAAATAAAGGGTTTTCTGTGCTTTTGGGTGGACTGGAGTATTGCTAGGTGTGTGTTGGAGTTCACTGTATTTCACTGTTTTTTGTATAATTGTTAGTAAAAAAAAAGACATTTGAGTCACCTCTCATTTGATTTTATCTCCATGCACTAGTGATGAGAAAATGAAGCTTTTGTGAAGCACTGAACCACTTGGACCAATTGTTTCGAAAATAGGTTCATTACTCGAAGCTTCAATTATAGCGCCCTCTCCTGGAAAAGTGCAATGCTTTCATCTACACACCTGCACGCACACGCTCACACACCTCAATGATCTGAAGCATCTTTGCATTGTTTGAGGCACACACGTTACGACCAAATATCATATCAGGTTCTATTTACAAATGAAGATGGATGAATGTGTGTGTTGTGTTATTGAGCAGAGTGCTGGGAAGACATGGCATTAACTGGCTGTGATTGTGTAACTACCGCTTTTGCATTAATCTTGATAGCGTCCGTAATCACATTGAAAGGACGAGCCAGCAAAGGTTGTCTTTAATTCATAACTCAGCACTTGGTCAGGAGACAGACACCCTCTCTATTTTTAAGATTAGGCTTAAAACTTTCCTTTATGATCAAGCTGACCCTTAATATCTGAAGCACCTTAAGGCAACTGTTTGTTGTGATTTGGCACTATATAAATAGAATTGAATTTAATGAAATTGAATAATTATGAAAATGATGTGACTCATACCGTGGCTCTCCGAGTCACCAGAGCTCAACACAGCTCATCAAAATATCAAATATCTGGGAATACCTTTTGGAGGAATCCATCATTCCATGGACATTCAATTTCAAGTGGAACTGAAATTGTTCTTTCCCAATCACCTGATGTTGTTTGTCCTTTAATGTGTCATGAACCCCTGCATTTACCCTAGCACTCACTTTAGGAGGAAACCTCTTCAAGCCAGCAAAAGTATTTTGAGGTTCATGCAGGCATCTACATTTTACAAATTGACCTGAAAAACTGTGGAACGATTCTTTAATGCAACAATAGCCTTGAAATGAGGTTATTTAACAGGTACATCTTTTTATTGTGAGGTAAATTTTGTGACTTGTTATATAATCTAGATAAATTTGAGTCCAATGGAACGCCACCAGATTCAAAGATTTATTCACACTATATCCTACATAGAGGACTTACTCAGGGCGCCTTGGAAGATCACAGCAGCACAGGCATTAGCTGATCCGGAGCAGGTCTGGGTGCCTGTAGGAGTGCAGAGGTTGCTATCGTTTGAGAAACAATAGTTACACTTCAGTGCCTCTCCTGGGAATAAAACACACACACACGTATTATATAATATGTAATATGTAGCATAACATTCACTTGTAGAGCATTTTCGGGTGCTTTCATACACAAATCTGAAATTCAATATACTGCAGCCGTATTATATTCTCTTCTCTTTTTCCCTCTGTAGTCATACAGCAACAGCTACACCTGCTGGAAGATGTAAATAATGACTCACTGCAGCTTTGCTGAATTTAGTGATTTGTACAATTTGCGTTAAATGCTGCAAATACTGTAAGTTTATGTCTTTACAGCTTTGCAGCAAAGATCAGGGTCCTAAAAGCAACATTAAAACTACAATTTATTACTACTGTAATTCTATCCTCTGTTTTGTAATGAACCTATAACCTGATTACTGCTATGCTACAGTTTTTCACTGGATGTCATAAAGTGCACATATTGCATGTATGCAAAGAATAAAAAAGTACCGTGGTACAGAGTCAGCAGGAGAAGGAAGGCACACACTGCAGCTCTCATGTTTTGGTCTGGAAGTCAGAGAAAACAGAAACGTATGAATGAGCTCACGGAGCCTGGAAACGCTTCAGGAACGATGTGCTGCAAAATAAGTGATCCATGTGACAGTAGCCTTTAATGCTGTTAGTGTTTCTAAATTATTGCAAATGAAATAAAATCACCGTTCACTGAATGCCTGAGAGCGTACAGTCAGCCCATCATGCTTTTCAAATCAAACATCATGCAGGTATCAGACACACACATCTGAGAGAGTGAAGCTGCAGGCACGCCTCATTTCAGTGTCTCACTCCAAAACATGACAAAATGAACCAAAGTCAGCTCACAACTTTGTATTTTGATTCATTTGCTACCCAATGAGAAGTCATTTTGAAAGAGCTGATGTGTTGTTGTCAGGAACACACCAACACAAATCAAACGTGTGGTCTCTCAGCATCATGTAAGCCTTTGTGTGTCAGTGCTCTTCGCAGCACTTCAGACTCTTGCATGCATGCATGTCAGATGCTTGCAAGCAAACTTCTCTGATGATATTAACAGAGTGGAATCAAGTTCATAAAGTTTGCAGCTACACACTGATCTACATGTGAGTTGTTACCTTGTGCTCAGGTGCTCAGCTCCAAATGTGTGTCCTGTATGTTGGAAAGTGTTGGCTTAACAGTTTGCTCATTCTTTTATAACCATTGCACAATCCACCAGAAGAGCTGTGTAGCAGGCTGTGATTGGTCAGGACAAAGTGAAATTAAATAGTTTTCCTGGATCTGTTGCAAGAGAGGAATTTTACATGTAATCTACCTTTCACAGAAATGACAGAAGCTTTTTCTCAGAACACCTGAAATGGTGATGTCACATTTCCTTGCTGTGTTGAACTGAGTCTTAAAACAGAAAAACAAAGAACAGATGAAAGCTGTTCTTTGTTTTTCTGTTTTAAGACTCATATTAAATGTGCTTTTAATTATCGTCCTGCTTCCCTTCCTCTCTGCTGACACTTGCAGTGCTACTTCTTTCTTTTTGGTGGAGATTTCATGTTGTTGAGGCTTGTTGCAACAGTAGAGGTGCAACAGTAGGATGGCCTCAGGAATGTGCAATAATCTAAAAGCACACCATGAGCAGTGAGCAGTGTGCTTGTGATCAGTGCTGTTTGTCTATTTATGCAAAAACTACCAACCAGAGGAGTGTGAAGTGCAGTCCACACGTGTCCAAAGAAACACTTACAAAGGAAAACTGATAAAAGCCCAAACTGTGTACTGCTTGTTGCATCATAACACAAAAAAGCAGGACTACTGCATTAGAAAACAGGGTCAGGGTGGCTGTGACGGAAAAGTCTCTTAATGACGCCTGTTCGTCAGCATAGAAAGGCAGCAGGCCCTAACCCTCACAGAACCTAGCTGAACACATCAATACACTGGAAAAGGTTTAGTAGCTGTCAGCATCCTGCAATGAGAGGAATACTGAGGCCAGAGTTCGCTCTGCGCAGCCGGAGTTAGCTCTCTGCAGTCAGAGTTAGCTCTCCGCAGCCGGAGTTCGCTCTGCGCAGCCGGAGTTAGCTCTCTGCAGTCAGAGTTAGCTCTCTGCAGCCAGAGTTAGCTCTCTGCAGCCAGAGTTAGCTCTGCGCAGCCAGAGTTAGCTCTCTGCAGTCAGAGTTAGCTCTCTGCAGCCAGAGTTAGCGCTGCGCAGCCGGAGTTAGCGCTGCGCAGCCGGAGTTAGCTCTCTGCAGTCAGAGTTAGCTCTCTGCAGTCAGAGTTAGCTCTCTGCAGCCAGAGTTAGCTCTCTGCAGCCAGAGTTAGCTCTGCGCAGCCAGAGTTAGCGCTGCGCAGCCAGAGTTAGCGCTGCGCAGCCAGACACAGTCTACATGAACACAAGCAGGTAGCTCTGAGGGGCATTTAATATTTAATAGTGTCACCTGCTATGTTCCATATTCATTTCTTTTGATGCTAATACTCTTTGACAGTGTAAATCATCACCCATGATCCGTGTCTTACACTGCAAAACATTAAACAAGCTATTTACTGTCAGCAGTTTTACAAACTGCATTTCAATCAAGTCCAGTTTTATCACTGATGTCAACCATATTCTTATTAATGGACTAGTTCTTATATAGTGCTTTTCTACTCTAACTGGGCACTCAGAGCACTTAGATGTTAGATTCAACTCATTGTGCACACAAGGCACACAACGAAATGATTGTTCCAGATCACTCATCCAGAGACGAGCATCTGCAGTCATGCAGCCAGAGACTGGCGCTACCAATAGGCAATGTGGTTTAAGTGTCTTGCCCAGGGACACAATGCAGCAAGGGACAGGGACCTGCAACCTTCTGGCTGCAAGGCGAGCGCCTACCCACTGCGCCACAGCTCTACAACATGTTTGCATTCATACAAGCACTTCCCTGTGTAACTAAGCTAAGTGTTTTTACTGGCTAACATTCACACACATTCATACTCCAATGCTCCAACGCAGTATCTTGCCCAAGGATATTTTGGCATGCAGCCTGGAGTAGCCAGGAATCAAACCTCCAGCCTTCCGATTAGTAGGTGACCTGCTCTACCTCCTGAACCACAGCCACCCCAGTAAGCAAGGACGATATTTTATTGTCCCAAATTTGGAAAAAGACTGATTGCAGCATAACAGACTTTTCAGCACTGAAGCAAGAACAGGATCTACCCAACTGTCATTTTATGACCGTTCCTGCTCTGTGCTCACTAATGTAACACTAACATAAGCAGTGGTTACAATTCTACCTGCTAGGATTATTGTTTCTATGTGAAGCTACTATAGACTTTATGAAATTTGCTACATTAATCTTACAGACAGTCTGCAGTTAGTAGTCACCTTTAAGATGAGATTTTTTACATAACTATAAAACAATAAGCATAAAATGCTCCAGGAACTGAACTTTTTTGTTTTTGTAAAGAAGCAGGAAAAAAACTGTTCTCAGTTATTCTTTCCACATCTTTAATCCTTTCACAATCGCTCTGATTTGTCTTGTGACGATGAAGAAAGACAAAGTAAGACTGGTCACTGCAGGTCACTAACCTGCCAAAACCAGCTCCACTCATACAGTAGCTACAACAGCTGAACACCAGCAGCTGCTCTCTGTGATCTCCATGAAAACATGACAGTGCTCCTAACTTTCATATTTAGGACTTCTTTTATCAAATTCACAGTGTAGCACAGTGTGACCAGATATCACACTTTAATCTCACACACACAAAACATGCGTTTGGTCACACAGCTGATCATCTTTGAGAAGTGAAACTGTCCTCTTCCTGTCACGGTGTGTAAACTCCAGGCCTCGTTCATGTGCCATGGGAAAAACAGATCCATATGTCCACCCCAAACACTCCTGTCCTTCATCCTCTCTTTTCCAGATGCCTTTTAGGAACTGAGAGGATCAGTGAGGATGCAGGAGATGAGAAGGTCTGAAGTGGTTAACTGATTGGAGACCTTGTGCTGCCTTACACAATGCTAATGGCATCCCCAGCCAACAGTTTCAGGTGGCTCTGCAGACTAGAGTCTGATCCCTGCAGCAAGCTGCACGGCCTGCTGCAATGGTTTGCTGTGCATAATGGGGTGGCTGTAGCTCAGTAGGTAGAGCAGGTCACCTACTGATCGGAAGGTCAGTGGTTCGAATCCTCGCTACTCCAGGCTACATGCCAATGTATCCTTGGGCAAGATACTTAACCCTAAGTTGCTCTCCGACCGTTCTGTCGGAGTATGAATGTGTGTGAATGCTAGTTAATTAAAAAAGCACTTAGCTTAATTAATGATGGAAGTGCTTGTATGAATGGGAGTGCATGGGTGAATGCAAAACAGGTTGTATAAGCGCTTT
Organism: Archocentrus centrarchus; assembly: GCF_007364275.1. NCBI lineage: Eukaryota > Metazoa > Chordata > Actinopteri > Cichliformes > Cichlidae > Archocentrus > Archocentrus centrarchus. The sequence goes on from NC_044347.1 coordinate 30,974,906, forward strand.
GAGTGCTCTGATTGAGTAGAAAAGCGCTATATAAGAACTAGTCCATTTACCATAATGTTTGTGCTACCTTGTAATACTAAAGAAAGTTGGACTAAGAAGCAGGACCTCCTAAAGGAAAGTATTCCTCTCTGCACCTCGGAGAGGGCTGAGGAGATGGTAGATGGACTCATACAGTGCTTTTCACTTACAACACTCTTCATAGACTACAAGGGGTCAGGAAACCTTTTCCTTAGGAAACGTTGCCACATGGACAGGAGGAGTCAGTTTAATAGACCTCCACAGCCTCAGCTGCTACACCCAGATAATAACTGGACCTCTGGGCTCGGCTGCTTTTATTGTTGATGGTGAAAAACACAGTTATGCTGCACTGGTTTACTTTTGTTAGCGCTCTATAAAGAACCTTCCTCTAATGTTACCGTGCATGAAGTTACTGTATTTGTTAGTAAATCTGCTCTTGGAAGGTTATTTATTGACTGTTTCTCAGCACTGGTTATGTACAAAGTTCAGAGTGTGTTTGCTCACAGAGGACATTTCATTAGGCACACACACACACACACGTATCCTTTTTTTGTGTTTTTATTGAGATGACCTTCAACAGCAAACGCAACAATGGCTAAAAATCTTCTGACAGCATTGTGATTTCTCTCTCATTATTCAGAAGTTTCACTCCTCAGTTGCATCTGTCAGAGCTACATGTGAAAACATCAAAGTTGGGAACGGACTTCAAAGTAAAAGCATCCACGGTCTTCATGCACCTTTTGAAGTATGAGTACTCTGCAGAGAAGAAAAAGAGCAACATGAAAATACACATTTGAATGAAAGAAGCAATAAATGAAAAATATTTAAAGGCTGCACAAAAGCCAGATGAAGTGTGTGTGTGTGTGTGTGTGTGTGTGTGCGTGTGTGTGTGCGTGTGTGTGTGTGTGTGTGTGTGTGTGTGTGTGTGTGTGTGTGTGTGCGCGCGTGTGTGTGTGTGCGCGTGTGTGTGTGTGCGTGTGTGTGTGTGTGTGTGTGTGTGTGTGTGTGTGTGTGTGTGCGTGTGTGTGTGCGTGTGTGTGTGTGTGTGTGTGTGTGTGTGTGTGTGTGTGCGCGTGTGTGTGTGTGTGTGTGTGTGTAGACCACACTTACTAGGATATTTTGTGATGACATAGGCACAGACCTCGTCAGCTCTCTGGCAGGTCTCCACTGTGTTGGAGCAGCCGCTACCAGGAGAATATGGAATGCAGCGGTTACACTTCAGAGCCTCTGCAGGAAGACAAATATAATCACATACTTATTAATATGACCTTTCAGCACTGCTGAACACTGATGACAAATTTAATCCAAGTAAGTTCTTAGATGTTGCTGTCAGTAACAGAAGAATGGTGATCATTTAAATATTTAGTTCCTCATTTTTGCATGTTTCTAACAGCTACTCTTTAGAGCTTGTTGGAATCCGGTCGTTGGCTTTGCTGAGGATGGTCAGTGGGAGGACTGACCATTTACTTTGCTACCTGCAGTCCACTGACAAGCTTTATTATTCAGGGACCTCAGTGATTACATTCTCTTAGTTTCCTTAACTACAGAGGTTTGAGTTGGAGAACTTAGTGAATGTGGTTTCAGGTGCATCAAAATGCATTTCACAGGTCAGCCACCTTTGACCAGTGAGGTTTTGGAAACAACTGCTGATTTTCACTTGAACAGAGCTAACTTACCACTGCTGATGCAGATCATCAGGAGGACGACAGCAAGTACAAAGGCTTTCATTTTTCTTCTCCTGCACAAGTTGGTCACTGCTAAAAAATGAAGGAACACTTTAAAAACACATCAGATCTCAATGAGAGAAACTCCTGCTGCACTGATATGTTCTGGGTAATGTGTGAGGAATGAAAGGATGCTACATCGTTGGACGGAAATGAAAATGATGAACTTATAGAGGCTGAATTCAAAGAAAATCACAGTGAATCAATGATGCAGCAGCTGGAACATTTAGCCCAAGAGTCACTGCAGCAACTCTAAATGGTCCTCAGGAGTCTGTGTGGCCCCCACATGCTTGTATCCATGCCTGACAGTGACAGGGCTCCTAATGAGATGATGGATGGTGTCCTGGAGGATCTCCTCCCAGATCTGGACCAGAGCATCACTGACCACCACCAAACCGGTCCTGCTGAACGATGTTACAGGCAGCATAACGTTCTCCACAGCTTCTACAGACCATTTCAGGTCTGTGCTCAGGCTGAACCTGCTCTCATCTGTGAAAGCAGAGCTCCAGTGGTGGACCTGCCAGTTCTGCTATTCTATGGTAAATGCCAATCAGGCTCCACGGTGCCGGGCAGTGAAGTCTGTTTCTGATTGTTTGCTCAGAGACACTCACACCAGCGGTCAGTTTGTAGCTCTGAAGCAGCTGAAACTGATGATCACCAACTCTGATACTTACTGACCACATCAATATCACAGAGGTTTACCTGACTGAGGCTGAACTCTGATTAAGCATGAAGTCAGATATTATTTTTGATTAGAATATCCTCTGGTCACTGTGTGCAGGATGTGTGTAAATGCAGCTCTAATCACATATTTCCACCTTTACCCTGCAGGTTAGCTCAGATATGAGTTTAAGGAAACACTTTGTTTTCTTTAAAGAAAGACAGTCTTCATTTCTCAATGTGTCTTCTTTCTTGTCCCGTTTGTGTCCAGGCTCCTCATCACCGGCGCTGCTCTCATCAGAATCAGCTCATTTCCGTGTTATTTAGCACCAGGTTCTCCACAAACGTGAGTGTGAGATTGGTGCGGGGCGACCGTCCTGCCAGTCTCCGCTCCGCAGGGCTGCAGGTGGATTCTCCGCAGCGCTGGTTCCTCAGCCGAGCGCACACACCAAATACCTGACCCTGCGGCTCCTTTCCGACACCTCCACTTTAAACCCAGGAAGTCAGAAGGATTGTGAGGCTGAGCTTTCACACTCCACATTCATACTGAAAATCAAGATCAAGGGAGCTGTTTTGCCCCTTTGAGCTCACCGTAGGACACCTGCGTGATGGTTTGACAGGTGTGCCACCCCAGACAAACCCCCTACCTGCCACCGTGCCCAGAGTGGAGACACCAGAAGTGAGAGCCCAGTCGGGGCTCACCTCACCAGGTAAGAGGAAAAAAAGGATCCTCCCAAACCCTCCCCCCAACAAGCAGCTCCTCTCACTGATCACACATTTCCTCAGAGAGCAGGTAAAAGCTTCAAGTACCTGTTTGTGTTTCCTTTATCTGGGTTGAGCTTCAGCAGAGGAGCCTGCCCTCAGTATTTATTGTCTGAGTGTTAGACACACAGTGGAGTTTCCATTAGCACAAAAGCAACTACTAAGGTTACAACATCCTGTTATTGAGCCACCGGAGATTTCACAACCAGGAAAAACCAGAATTTCATCTAAGCAAACTTCCCACTGCTGGGAACATGTGGGCTCATGTTCTGGATCAAATGTTTTGAATTCCCAGAAGTCCAGCCTGAGTTCAGTTTCCTGAAGGCAGGTCTGCTCCTGAGACGTCAGCACTGAGTGAGGCTGCAGGAGGGTTGGAGGCTCTGGTTTGAAGGGAGAGCAAGGTTAGGGACTGTTCCAAATAACATTTAAAAACCAGCATTCAGACTTCAGTCCTTGTTAAACAGCTTTGTGGTGACTGGATCGTTTAAATCCTTCTTGTGTTATCTGTGATGTTCCACACAAAGCTGTGTGCGTCCTGTGTGTTTCTTTGTTTGCGATGACTCGTGTCTGGAATTTTCTTTTTATGAAAACTGACTTTACAAACAAACAGAAGATAATTATTGTTGGTTCCCAGGACACGATGGAGCATCAGAGCTACTGTTTACAAAGGCAGGAGACCTACATATGTGGATACTGTGTAACACTCAAAATACAACAAAATCTCAGCTTCTGTGAAGCAGCACAGCAGAGGAGATACAGCAATGCCTTTATTTTACTTCTTAACTTAGAAAAGAAAACACAGGAATGAATACATGCATGCTCTTTTTACTTCAATCCCATTTGTTTCCAAGTGTTACTAAATCCCTCCCTGTGGGCTCAGCACATGTTCAATTCCTCTTCCCTGATGCAACACGAAACCAGAACACTTCCAAAAGTCTGAGATTCTGTTAATTACAACAGCAGCTTCCAACAATCAGACCAGTGCTTGGCGACAGTGGGAAGGAAAAACTCCTTTCTAACAGGAAGAAAGTGTCAGAACCAGGCTCAGGGAGGGGCAGCCATCGGCCATGGGCCGCTGGAGGAGGGAAAAGGACAAGAACCTTCTTGTTCATAAAGGGTTAAGCCTTCCTTTGTTGGTCCATCTTCTAACTCCTGGGCCACGACTGGATTGATCTTTTTAAAAGATCTCTGCATCAGTAACAAATTTGCATCTTTTGAACAGCTGAGACTAAAATCCCCGACTCCCATTTCTTCAGATAGCGTCCTTACTGCCTGGCTCTCTGCCAGCACTGTTCTGGATCTCAGCCCCCACTTTAAAGGGTCAATTAACAAAATTTACACTCTTTCTCATAATCATAAACCACTAGTAGAAGAAGTTATGTTCATTGTTTGTCTGCACTTTCTTTGAATATTGTATGTTTCTTACCGCCTTAGTGTAACGTAGGGATCTGGTGGGGCATGAAAAAGTGAGAAACTCTGAACAAAAAACTGGCTTTAAATTAATTCCAACAATGATGCTGTATGGATACTAATGATCATTTGCATATATATAAGTCTATAGTGTCCATCAGTGGATCTGTCTGTGGTGCTCACAGAAGAGACCGCGCCCCTCAGGACAGAAAGTCTTCATCACAGGAGCTATGACTGGTGTGGAGTGCTCTCACCAGTCCTTACCTTTGGCACGGTTGCTTCTCCTGCTTTCTGCTGACCTGGAGTTTTATCTGTTTTTATTCACTCATCCCTGCCCTCGTGCTCTATTGTATTTACTCTCAACTTCCAGTCCTGCCTGACGTTTTAACTATATCTCTGTCTTCTGGTAGCTTACACTTCAGTGTGTGAACAAGAGAAGGTGCAAAGCCTGTGAAATCTGTGAAGTACTGATATCCATCTAAACATGCTCCGCTGCTCTGCGCATGCATCCATAACTGAAGCTCTGACAGAAAATAATGTGCCCTTAACACAGCCAAGTAGGACACACTGTCCTTTCTTATCTAGCATGCAACACAGCTTTCATAACTTCTAAATCAGACAACGTTGCTACACCCCATCTAACAAACAGGCCCTCGCCCAGAATGGCTGAGGCTTCAGATGTGTTAATACAGGCACTACAGTGAGTTTTACTGGCAGGCCACAGCTGTAAAAAAGAAATTGTTCTTAATCTGTTTGCCTGGTTAAATAAAGGTTTCAATAAATATTTGAGTTTGATTGTAGAAACAGAGCCAAACAAAGATGGTTGTCATAAACTTTATTGCCATTTGAAGTGGGTGGAGTATCTAATTGTCCGGTCTTATTTGTTGCAGCTGTCCCAGTTGCAGCAGGTGACCTTCAGCCCCTCGGTCACTCCCAGCTTCAGACACTCCAGCATTTTGAAGCAGGACTTGTGGAAAGTGTTCTCTGCAAAGAGAATACATTAGAAAATATGTTTTGCATTATAGTCTTCCTTCCTGGTGAGAATGGTGGCAGGAATGAACAGTGCTCACCATCAGGAGCTGGGTAGGTAACTTTGGCACAGGCATCCATCTCTGGAGGACATGTCTCCAAAGTCTCCTCGCAGTCCCCGCTGTCAGGAGCCTCATGGACACAGGTTAGACACTGCAGGGCCTCACCTGCAGGGCGTGGAGGAGAACCGCTAACGCATGAAACATGTCGAGATCAGAAAGATGCTCAAGCATATCCATGCTGGCACAGTGTTATTTATTTTCTGTCTAAAAAATAAATAACACTATTGAAGGAAGCAAAATTCCTTCAATAATTAATAAATACCATAGGTGGCAGCCACCAGGAGCAGGAGAGCAAAGGCACACACCTTCATGTTCTTCTGATGCCTGCAGTGGGCGTAAACACTGCTGAGCACACAATAACTGTCTGCACCGCATTTTTTACAGTTATAGAAATGTAATTATAAAGTCATAGTCAAACATGTGGGTGACACTTACCTTGTGAACCTGTGCAGGTTGCTGTGTACCTCCTCTCTGCCTCCTCACTCTTTTTATAGCCCTTCATTAGCCGGGCGCCTCACTGAGAACGCTCCCTGCTGTGGGAAAAGCCCACCCTGCACAGCTCTGTGCCAGTTTCTGTGTAAAAGCAGCGACTCATCAGAATTCAGCTACTAACTTTATGAAGTCAGAACGTTACAATCACTCATATTCAAGCCAGTATACTTAATAATTATATCAACTATCATTATTAATATGAATAATATGTATATGTACCAGAAATGGAATTATGGGCCAATAGTTCATGACTGTGTTTCAACTGTCACTTTATGGCAAAATGTTTGCTTTTGATTACTTTTGTGATGCATATATACGTGTGTAAATTATATTAAATATGTCAATCATAACTGAAGGTCGAGCAGCGTTGGAGACGTCTCACAAAGGTGGGCGGCTGTGAGATGCTTGGAAATCTATATTAATTTGTATATGTTTACTTAGTAAACAATCAAAATCAAAATGAGGCCTTCTTGTCCGTACTCCCAGAGAGGAAGCTGGATTTTCACCTCACCAGGACTCTGCTGAGGAGATCCTGAGTGAAGGACCGAGTCCTGACTGGGACCGCCTCCTGCCCTCGACCAGCGTGAAAATGGTGGCGTGGGCTCCGGTTGACCAATCAGGAACAGTTGGTGCGGCCCAGGACGTACTGGCGAGACACTTCACTCAAACTCACCGCTGCAACATGGAGCATCTCCCTGACCAATTAGAAACCAGCGTCTGGGAGTGCAGCTGGCCAATCAGAAACTGTCATTGTCATTTAAGGTGATCATTTTCCTCCTCAAAATGTTGGGAACTTCTTCTTACTGTGGTATTGGTATTTTCAGGCATCATTTTTAGTCTCGTTTATTTATAGTGGTCACATACACTGAATTAAGGAACACTGTACGCTCTAGATTAGAAGGACAAAGCTGAGTCCTGATATATTCACTCTCATTTATGCTCGGGGCCTCACATGGTTCACATGTATCACAGGCTATTTTATGACTGTGGGTGGAATTTGGTCCTGCAGACCAGCCTGTGTCTGTGTAACATGAATTGGTGTGGGGATGAATTCTAGCTAAGTGTTTTTGTAATTGGACGAGGATCTCTCATCTACGACACCTGCCACAACTGTCATCAACCATGGGGTACCCTGGTGATGTGTGTTTCTTTAGCACATGTGAGAAAGAAGTTAATAAAAGGCCTGGAGGTGATTGGTCTGCCATCTGGTTTCACTTTATGCAAACTGAGAGGGCTCAAAGGCAAGTGGGCAGAGTTAGGATTTTCAGGTTATATAATGATGCACCTGCTCTTTGTCTTCCTCTTCTCTTCCTGTATCTGTCTCTTTCTTTCTCTGCCCTTTCCCTTTCTTCTTCTCTATGTGTGTAACATTGTCTCTGTTACTGTGTGTGTGCTGGTCTTTGTGTGTTATTCTTTGTTTAACCTACATGTGCCGTGGCACAGGCTCTGAGCTTTTTGTGTAACCAGTATGTCTAATAAACAGCTTGCAGTGGAGCCCGCTCATCCCACTGAGTTTTTTGGAAACTTTGGTTTTAATTGAGTTTTATGGAGGACTGAATCCACTTCATTTCAGCCTAAAAGAAACTGGGGGACCCCTAAAATCATGACCCAACAAAAGGCATAACTGAGAATGCTACAAGCTGTTTGTTCCAAAGAGTCTTAAACAATAAAATGAGTGCGTGCTCATAGAGGGTTGTTCTGATTGTTGGGTTTTCTCTGTATTATTGTAGGGTCTTCACCTCACACCTTGAGGCCACTGTTTGTTGTGACAGCTATACAAACTGAACTGAACCGAACTCTCTGACTGAATGACCGTTACTAAAGTTGAAATGCCTTTGTGGGTATTTGTCTGCCATCCTGACACTTTTTTGTTGCCCTTGTAAGCTTCATGGTTTGACCGTCCCCAAGAGCAGGTATTAAGGCAGACTTTCGAGGAATAGATTTTCTTCCTGACGTATACACAAATTTTCCAAGATAGCTTTTCTCCTTAATGTGGAATAAGGGATATAAAGAACTGGTTTTCATCAATGCAGCTGTATGGCTGTATGCAAATGCTAACCCGTGTCTGTAAGCATGATGAGGCTGAAGGCGTCAGATCGACGAAGTTTACCAGCAGTCTCTCACAGAAAGAAGTCCTCGTGCTGCCAGATTGGAAGGCCCGCTGATCCTGCAATGGCCCAGCTGCAGGTGTTTGTTCTCTGCACACCTAGATCAAGCAGAGGGGTCTGTGCTGTGGATCAGTGGTCTGGTCAGTAGCTGCTGAATCACACTGGTGAAAAAGTCCCAGTTTCTCTTTGATCCAGGGCTTCGGGAAAGAGGGGGTACAATAGAGTAGAGTCAGGGTCCTGGTGATGTGAACATCCAGCTCTCTCTCCAATCACCAGCTCCAGAGGGTGGCTTTATGGAGAGAAGAATGTCTAAGTCTCACTTTGATTATAATTTTTTTTATTTATTAAACATATACAAAGCACCACCTGACCAAAAGTAGTCCACACCAAAGAAACCATTCTTGACAGAAGCTCAGGGACCCAGCCACCACTAACAGCTTCACACTTGAACTTCAGAACAAATTTGACCTCCTTGAAGAGGCAGAAGGTCTAGAAGTAGAAGTAGAAGGTCTTTGGAAGGCCATCAAGGACGTGCACGTCACCACAACGTGCACAGAAGTCAATACTGGCCGACATTGGAGACGGCAGAAGGAAAAATGGATCCAAGACCAAACGTGAAAGTTGACTGACGAGCATAAAGTTGCAAAGATGAAGTGGGAACAGGTGAAAGATGATAGCTCAGTGGAAGAGGGTAGCTGAAGGTAGGCAGACTTGGATTGACAGGTGAAGAGGATCTGTCAGATAAAAAAGAGAGAGTGGCTCCACAGGAAGGGTGACGAGGCCCAAGCAGCGGCAGACTGGGACGATTGCAAGACACTGTATCATATTGTCAGTAAGTTGACACTGAAACCAGAAGCAACCTTAATGTTCCAAAAAAAGGGCAAGAATGGGAAACTCCTGCTCACTCAGTAAGAGCAAAAACGGGGAAGGAGTTTTGTGTGGTCCTTCTCCAAAGGTTTAGGAGCACCTTGGACCACTGCCTGAGGGAAGAACAAGCCAGCTTCAACATAGTCCCTTGCGTCAGACAGGGCTACATCCTTTCCCTGCTCTTATTCCTCATCGCACTGGACTACATCATGAGATGGGCAAGTGCACACATCAGAGCCAGCATCCTCTGACCACAATCGTCTGGGTGCCTTGGACTTCGCCGATGACATCGCCCTGCTGGAAGAAGATGGGAGGAGTCTCCAGCAAGCCACAGATGACCTGAACAAAGAAGCATCCAAGGCTGGCTTATGAATCAGTGCCGAGAAGTCAAAGGCTGTGCGTGTCAATTAGTCGGTCACATCCTTCAAATGGCAGCCCATTGGATCCCAAAGACAGCGATGACATGGACACCCCCTGCTGGAAAGCAGAACCCTCATTGCCCAGTATGTTACCCATACATTCCATTTTTGATACATATTTCAATCGTATTACTTATTTTAATATGAATTGTAATAATTCATAAAATGTTAAATATAATAACTCAAATATGAATTATTGTAGCTTTATGATATGATAAATTTTTGGCATTATAAAGTTATGGTGGGCCATCGATAATATTCTGACAGATAGATCTGTAACCTGATCTTTTGATAAGTATCCACAGATGTAAATTGTGCAGTTTTTTTAATGACTGTGGGCAAGAAAATAACCAGATTTATATAGTCTATATTACCAAATGTATTCCCTCACCATCCAAATCACTGAGTTCAGCTGTTCCAATCACTCCCACGGCCACAGGTGTATAAACCAGCACCTGTGCATGCAGACTGCTTCTACAAACATCAGTGAAAGAATGGGTCGCTCTCAGGAGCTCAGTGAACTCCAGCGTGGTACCGTGATAGGATGATACCTGTGCAACAAGTCCAGTCACTGCTAAATATTCCACAGTCAGCTGTTAGTGGGATTATAACAAAGTGGTAGGCCACGTAAAATCACAGAGTGGGGTCAGAGGATGCTGAGGGTCATAGTGCACAGAGGTCACCAACTTTCTGCAGATTCAATCACTGCAGACCTCCAACCTTCATGTGACCTTCAGATCAGCTCAAGAACAGTGAGAGCTTCATGGATGGGTTTCCATGGCAGCTGCATCCAAGCCTTACATCACCAAGGTCAATGCAAAGTGTTGATGCAGTGGTGTAAAGCACGCCGCCTCTGGACCCTAGAGCAGTGGAGACGTGTTCTCTGGAGGGATGAATCACACTTCTCCATCTAAAGTTTGGTGGAGGGGGGGTGTATGGTGTGGGGGTGTTTTTCAGGAGTTGGGTGTCTGACCTCACAGATGTGCTTCTGGAAGAATGGTCAGAAATTCCCATAAACACTCCTAAACCTGTGGAAAGACTTCCCAGAACAGTTGAAGCTGTTGTAGCTGCAAAGGGTGGGCTCACATCATATTAAAGCCTCTGGATTAAGGATGGATGTTACTCAGGTTCATATGAAGGCAGACGAGTGAATACTGTTGGTTATATAGTGTATAGTAGTGCTTTCAGTCTGAGACACCAACATCTCCTATAGGAGGCTGGACAGTAAGATGGAGCCCACCAGCCTTGGGTTTGAATCACACACAGCATTTTGTTTCTTTCTAATCTTACTCATAAGTTATATTTATAATTTACTGCTCAGTTTAGTTTAGGTGTGCAAATAGGTTCAGGGTCAGGCTAGAACAGACCCTTATAAATAAATGTTTAGTGCATCAGAAAACTGAATCCCGTTACAGCCATGAAACAATAACCTGTTTGACCTTTTGTAACAGCAGCAAGGCCGCAGAGCACTTATCTCCCTATGTTTGTCTGGTTTGATGGGTGTTCTGGGACGCAGTTTTCCTTATATGTTTACATATAATGACAAAGTCTTCTTCTTCTTCTTCTTCTTCTTCAGCAGAAGCACACAGAGAGAGGACGAAAACAACATGGAGGACGTTTGACTGGAGTGAGCAGGTCATAGATGAATTAGGTGCAAATATTAGATGTTATTTTAAAAAAAGGTGGCAGTTAATGATGTGACATCACCGCAGGTGACCATGGCTCAGGTCATCTACCATCTTCTCAGTGGCCTCAGGCTGAGAATGCAACAGATGGTCTTAAGGTGAGCAGGTACATGGGTTACTCATTAAGTCTTTCCTGACGACGCAGAACACTCAGAGGTGGAGTAAATATTTATTTAGCGGTGCTGTGGAGATCCAGTTACAAAAAGAAGAAGCAGGTTGTTCATAAGCGCAGAGACCGGCTGATCCAGGCTGTGCTCTCTGGCTCTGTTGGACTAACGTTCAGAGACTTTAGACAAGACTGTGTGTAAAATATTTGCATTCAAAGTGCATCTGTGTGTGTAGATTTTTTATTGACTGACTGATTTAATTGTATTTATTCATGTTTTGTTTAATAAGTGCTGTGGCTGAGAAATAATAACAGGTTTGTGGGAGTCAGTCGAAGGCTGGGCCCAGCTGAGGCTCAGTATCTCAAACCTCACAGCTGGAATGAGGCTCATAGTTATTTAGATATAAAAACACTTGTGAATGAGCAGGTGAGTGTAAATCTACTTTTACCTGAATACTTTTACCATTTACAACCCTGGAAATATGTGTAACTTTGTCATTTCTAATATGTTGGTAATTATTCCATAATTACTGACACGGATTATCTGAATTAATATGTTACTCATAAATAAATATCAATATGATGAAATAATATAATTTTACTCATAACTATTCCTTTTGTAACTCCTTTTTGAAAAGGAAAAATGATTGAAAGGCATAATTAATTGCATGAAATCATTTTAAATGTTTTTGAAAAGGAAACATTATAAGAAACTGAGCCACTGAAAAATATAATAACTGTCATTTGTGACTGCTCGGGGGTTAAACAAAGCATGACTGACAGGATCACAGTAGTGAGCGGGGGGGCATAAACCGCAGTTGCTTGGAAAGCTGATCCTCCTGATTTAGTTTTTGGGAACATCTTAGAGCTCAAAGTGACATTTATGATAATCTGACTCAGTGACACTCTGTGAACCTCCATCACAGCACTGCACAGTGGTGTCAGTGATGATGACACCTGTAAGTATAACAGCAGTATGAGCTGTGTATTGTTGAGTGTGTGTTGTACCTCTAGATTAGCTCTCATTATGGGACCAAAGTCTTTGCTTTTCTTTTTTTTTTTAACTTTATTTTTATTCTTTTCCTTATTAGTGGAAACAAAAACACAGTCGACACTCTTCAATACAATCGACCCGAATTCAATCCAAAACAGAAAAGAGCAAAAGAATAACAAATGTTTCATGATGTCTCCATCTTCTGTTTTCCTTCTTTTTAACAACAAAAAAACAAAGCAGAGAGAGAACATTAACATGTAGCAGTAACATTTTCATACTTGAAGTACTTCCTCGTTTACTTCAAATAAAGTTAGATATACACTTTCTAGCATCTCTCTTCTTCTCCCAGTGTTTAATAAAAATGTCCATCTGTAGATTCACAGAAAAGGTCATTTTTTCATCCTATAAATATTCATGTTCACCTCATTCCACTCTTTAACGGTTGCTTCATGTTGTACCATCCACTTCATTATTGTTTTCTTCCCTGCGGCCAAAAGAAGATTCCACAGATATCCATCTATTCCTTTGAGCTGTGGAAGTTTGTATCAAGATACATTATTTTAAAATCAGGAGGAATGGGAGTTTTGAAAATGAGTTGCATTGCTCTATTAACCTCCTTCCTGTAATTCAAAACCTTTGGGCAACGCCAGAAAATGTGCTAATGATTGGCATTCTGGCAGCCACATTGAATAATGTGCACTTTGAGAAGGGGTATAAAGTAACATGACATATTTTTCCAGTATCCTTTCCAGGTGTGAGATTTTGTACTCCTGCACTGTGAGGTACAAATCTGCTCCCACTCCTCCTCTGTTGTGACTATAGCTCCCTCTCTTGTCTTTAATGTATTTTGTTGGTCTTTTCTTAACTCTTACTTCCTGTTTTCTATATTCTAATACGTTTTTGTTGTCTTTACTGGTCCTGTGAATTTCTGTTTGCATTGCTCCAGCTCAGCAGATTTAGCCCATCCATCGGGCTAAACCTAAAGCTAGTAAACGGTGTCCCTGTCTTTATGCCTTACAGATCAAGTAAACTTAAAATGACCTACACCAGAATGCAGTACTGTAAGAGGATCAGATGTGCAAGTATTACTGCATTATTATTTTCTAAACCCAGTCAGTGTACCTGTGCTCATTTTGGGCCACAGTGGCTTTTGTCTGCAGTGGAGGGAGACAGGAAGTGGGGGAAGGATACAGGAGAAGACATGCGGGCAAACTGGCAACAGGCCGGGACTCGAACTTGCGCCGCCCGCACCGCAACGCGGCATATGTATGTGGTCGCCTGCTCTACCGCTGAGCCACCTGGGCGCTCTCTGGATGTGTTTCTATAAGGATGGCGACACCTGACGGATGCTTTGACAGACACTAGTTCAGATATCATTTCATGCATTTCTAACCAGACTAAATTATGTCTTTGATCACATGACCTTTAACCCCTCCCTGTTACTCTCTATTAATCTTTGGTGATGTGATGGCAGACTGAGACGTCAAAGCAAAGGCTGGTTCTCATAAAGGACTCCTTTTTCTCTGCGCTGTCGTGGTGCTGCTTCCTCCTCACTGAGCTCCTGCATGCTTCATCCAGACGTCCTCCTCAGACGTTTGACTCTCTCTTCTGCTCTTTGTCTCATTGATGTGTGTCTGTGTGTAGTAAATCAGCTCTGCATGCTCTTTATGTATCTGTATAATAAATCTAACTAGAAGAAAGCTTCCTGATATAGCTGGAAGCTCGTCTGTTGAAGCCAAACTAAGAACATAATTGAATGAAGGAGCTGCAGTCAGCTGTGATCTACTGTGCAGCTGCCAGCAGGGATCCAGCAGGATGACAGCTTTCCTCATTCTCAGACCCTCAGAATGAATTCATCTGTATTATGATGTGTGTGACGCCTCGCTGTGCTGATCATGAGTGTGTGTGTGTTTGCATGTTAGCGGCCTCCAGGCTGGGATGTGATCAGGGCCTCACGGCTCTGCTCAGGTCTCACTGCTGTCCTATGAGCCTGTTAGGGATACACATATTAATAAATCCAATCAAGCCCAAGCTGTCATTCAGCACTTCTTTATTGTTTGCACACACTGATATTACTGTATATTACCATTATACATCATACATGTAGAAGACTGAGCTCCACATCATATCAAAAGTAAAAGGATGAAAAAAGAAAAGATGATAAGGTCACTACGTAAAAATAGATCAGCCTGGAAACCAATGACGTTCTCTCACGGAGAATGTTGTTCACTGTCACCATGACAACAGTTACAGTACAAAGATCCACAGATTAGAGAGGCTGTAATCGCTCGGCAGGAATGTTACTGAAAACGTGACGTCAGCTCACATTAGAAAAGGAAGCCCAACATTATTATTCTTAATCTGCTGACGGCGACTCTGGATTACACCAAACTGAACCCAGACGTTATTCCAGCTCAGCTGACGCACAAACTGCAACCGTCCACCCACGGGCACCGTCCACCCACGGGTGATCGCTCATCGTACCTTCAGCTCTTTCTGAGCACGAACATGCAAACACCAGAGCTCTGCTGTCTGGATCTATGGCAGGATGATCACACTGGCACTTGGATGGCTAATCACATGATCACTTGGGGAAAACAAATAAGGCATAAGGCACAACACACACATACACACACGCACGCACACACACGCACGCACACACGACAGCACGTCGATCACTGTGGCATCAGGACAGGTAAACGGAGATTTTTTTGCTCTCAGCTTCAGTCAAACTGAAATTCTGAATTTTTTGGTGCTTTTCAGTCACATCATTATAGAAACCAAGAATCACAGGAACACTACAACACTCATATTTACCCACTCTAGTATTTTCATAATTAACAAACTCAAACACAACAAGTTCAAGAGCATTTGGCTCGGAGTCTTTACACAAAATGGAAGGAGACACCTCAGCCGGGTCACAAAGGTCAACTTCCAGTTACAGTCATAATCAACAGCTACGGGTCAGATGGCGGGTTAACGTAGCTCAGACTGAGGCTTTGGATGGGCACAGATGGCAAACATGAGGTCATGTAAACTGAGGAGAAAAGCAGAGCTTTCCAGGGTGCCGCACAGTCCAAACAGGAACCACGTTTGTCCTGGGAACACAAAGAACGTGAGCGGTGAGGAATGGAAGGCAAATGCAGCAGGAAGCTTCAGGCCAGTGTAATCTGATTACAGATTACACTGGCCTGCTCCCAAATGCCTGTAGTGACTAAAATGCCATCAAATATAATAATAGCTGAAGGGAATACTGGTTTGTGATTGGCCACAGACAGCAATGGTATAACACATCATTACTCTACATTAATGCTCCAGTAAATGAAAGAACAATACTTTCTGACGGTGCTGCTGCAGCATGACTGGAAAGCTGGAAGCACTCAGCAGTACAGCACTGGGTGAAGAGCCACAAACATCACACAACTTGGACAAACTCCTTTAGTGGCAGAACCTGAAACAAAATATGGCAACTGAGGATATAAAACATGAGAACGGAGGTCAGAACGGAGACGGGGAAAAAGCAAAGCCATTACTGCCCAACTTGGATTACTGCTCACATGATCAGGAATGAGACGCTGGCCTATTTCATAGTTTCAAACTCTGATAACACAAATCCCTGTGGGGGGGTCCCCTGCATGCACACGGGTACTGCATGAGACCGAAGGACACCTCCCCCTCCTTTCTCTGAGCACCACACCTGTAATAAACAGCTCCACGCTGATGACCACACCCACAGAGTGCCTGGAGTGGTGCTCACCGGTCACCTTCTCTGACACACACACACACACACACACACACACACACACACACACACACACACACACACACACACAGTTGTCATTCAGGAAAGAAGCAGACCTTTTGTTGTGTGTGTGCCGTTTACCCACCAGTAAAATTAGCTACTTATCAAAGCTAAGAGAGACGAGTCCAGAATCAGAGTTCCTACAGTGAAAGCTGAATTTAGTCAGGCTGTGGTTCCCGTGTTTCCACATTATGTCATTAGTGAGGATCAGTCAGATATAGGAGAGAAACACTGCTGCAGACCGCTGGTGTGAAACCACAGCAGCTTCAGGTCCAGCACTTCCTGTACAGCTGTATGTGCTCACTGAGTGCCACGACTCCTCTACAGTACAGCATCTCATAGATTGTCCTCAAAGTTTGGTACCAAGTTCACCAGTCTGAAGTTAACCTGAGTCTTTCATGGAGCTGCAAAGTCTCACCTTCATCAACGCCCTCTTTAGTACACAGTCAGAACCCTATGGGACGAACAAACTCCACATCACACACACAAAGAGAAAGAAAGGGGACATCTACGTCCAACTGCTATTATCCTACTGACAGATACAAGGACGATAACCAGCCGCTGTGCTCGGGCAGGGCCCGACACACCTGAATATACACGTGAAAGCATGCAGGTAGGAATGGAGTTCACGAAGGCCCGGATGGAAGAAACAGGAGGCGGGAGCTTCACAAAGGAGCCACGTGACAGGCCTGCAGGCTGCAGTGCACTCACACTGTCAGATTTCATGAGTGCATTGCTGTCCTGGAAGATACACACCCCCTCCTCATGTTACAGCTCTTACAGTGTGAGCCTGATAACCAGAGTGAGCTGCTACTCTGCATCATGGTTCAGCTTCACACTGTGCTCACAGGGAGAAATGGATGACATGTTTAGATCTGTACTCGTGTGGCACATGTTTTTGGGAATTTATAATGTGTTCTGTGAGTGTGTGGGAAAACAGCTAAAGCAAAGCGATGTGGAGAGTCCTCAGTGCCCTCCACAGAGGCTTCAGCGCACTGGACCGAGGGTGCGGTCAAAGGCCCAGAACATGGCAGGGAAACAGATGTGCTATTCAGAGGTCTGGTGTGAGGGGAAGGCCCCAGATACAGTTTATATTGTGTTGGCAAGGAGAAGAAAAAACTAAATTTAGTAGCATAATTCATTGCTATAAGAAAATTGCAGAGTGGATCCTTTGTGTTTATTCGCAGCTGCATTTTGTGGTGCTTAGACAAACACCAGGTGCTGTTGGTCCAGCAGGGTTCTAGTGAAGTTATTGATTGGTCCAATGGCGCTGAGTGACATGGCGTTGTCCCGCCCCCACAGCAGGTTAGGACCAAACACCACAGCCAGGTTACTGTTGGTCATCTTATTCACCTCACTGTTGGCTGATACCTAAACACACACACACACACACACACACACACACACACACACACACACACACACACACACACACACACACACACACACACACACACACACACACACACACACACACACAGAGGATGCTGTTGGTGACAGACAGTCTAAATGATGTAGAGCAGCCATCAGTGTGACTCTCAGGCTGTCAGCTGTACCTGTGCCAGAAATGTGATGAGGTATCGCAGTGATGCGTAGTTTTCCTCGGGCAGGGACTCTACCAGCGTCTTCATTACCGTCGCCTGGCTCTCACTGGATACAGCTGCAACACACACACACAGAGTCAGTGTGAACTCAGGCTCCAGATGCTGTGCAAGTACTCAACACACTGTGTAGACTAGAACACCAGCTACTACAGAAATGAGGTGTTCACAGGAGTTTGCATTCACTGTAATTCTGCATATGCATGCAGGTCAGTATTCAGCTCTCCTACAGCAAAGTAAGGGTTATCCTGCTGGGTGTGATCTGCAGTTTCACTGCTAGAAACACATTTACATCAGAACGTAACAACGTGCAGCAGCTTTCCTGCACAGGAGCTGGACACAGACCGCCGAGCTCTTCCTTCAGAGCCTTTCTTACTTGATTCTAATCAAACCAAAACAAATCAATGGTGAATGTAACAGCAGTGCTAGCTGCTTCAACGTACAGGCAAAGTTGACGATGTCGTTGTAGAGCGTGTAGGTCAGCAGAGGTTCAGGTAGCTCCCTCAGGAACTTTTTCAGAATGACAGCAGCCAAGTGCACATCTTCCATCTCTCTGAAGTTCACTGTTTCCCCTAACAAACACACAACAACAACACAACACAGAGCCAATAAGAAAGGAAAGACTGTCTGTGTGTTCCAGCTGCTGCCTGTCAGCTCCATCAGAGCAAGAAATGAGTGTCTGCGCATCTGTAAATAACCTGCTGTAACAGAACCACAAACACTGCAGTCTAACTGCTGCACAGCTGCTGTGTTTGGCAGCATCATGCTCACTGTGTGGACACAACTTTTTTGGCAGTTTGCAGCTTATGTCACATGATGTCACATGGGTCGAGCAGGTGACTGTTCAGCTTCACAGGTGGGTCAAAGAGGCCTGGTGGTCATACCCGAGTTGTACTTCTGCTGGACCTCCTTCACCAGAGTCACGTTGGCAGATCGTCTGAAGATGCCCTCAATCTCCAAGCCTGACACACACACACACACACACACACACACACACACACACAGAAAGAAAGAAGTGTTTCTTACAGACACCATCTGTATGCACAGCATGAGCAGCACAGCACAGGTGTATAAGTGTGTGCAGGCAGCAGGCTTTGCTGACAGCCTGCTCTGATACACCTCTGCAGCAGCTCTCTGCTCTGGACCTCAGTGACGCTTCATCCATGCATCGTGTTTGTGTTACCTTGCTCTGAAAGGAAGCTAATGGTGTCTCTCATCACCACAGGAACTGGATCACCCTCTGGGTCCCTCTGTCTGAGCCTGACAGACACACACACACACACACACACACACACACACACACACACACACACACACACACACACATTAAAACAACAAGCCTGGACCAAAGCAACAGCACGCACTCTCACCACTTGGCGGGCATCTTGAAACCATCCATGCACTTATTTAGGCTTTTATTTTGAAGCATTACACAAATAAGCCACTAAAAACATGCACAGAATTAAAAACTGCTCAAGTTTGCTGACTGCCCAAAAGAAGACTGAAAGCTGTTATAGTTATGTTGGACCCCCACAGTTATTACTACAAGGTTCCTGTATCTCTCCTACAGCAGCTATGGCACACAGACAGCACACGGTCAGCTAC
Source organism: Archocentrus centrarchus (assembly GCF_007364275.1). Classification (NCBI taxonomy): domain Eukaryota; kingdom Metazoa; phylum Chordata; class Actinopteri; order Cichliformes; family Cichlidae; genus Archocentrus; species Archocentrus centrarchus. Next base: position 30,994,250 of record NC_044347.1, read on the forward strand.
TCACAGTGCGAGCGGCACTCCGAACACCTGGTTGGGCAGAGGAGGGCTGTGAGGAGGAGACACGGGAGGCTGGGTGCTGGGTTTCAGAGACGCTCTTAATTTGTTGTCGTACCTGCCACAGAGACGATGTTAGTCTTTGTGGTGCGGGACCGCACACGCAGCATCACTAGCTTTCAAATAGATTCCAAATGATAACAGGATGCAAATGAAAACAATCCTACAGTCCAAAGGACTCCAAAAAAACTTCTGTTGTAACTCTTTCAATACTACAGCTGGTCTCCATGCCTCATTCAGCCTTCGGTCACACAGTGAGAAGACACTGTTTGATTTCCATTTTACATCATGACTCAGGCTTTTCAGTAGCTTGGCTGGAGAACAGAACGTGGAGTTGGACATGAACACTTACTCTCTGACACGGGTGGGAATCAGCAGCTGATCACACTTGACCACATCCTCCAGCTCGCTCAGATAGCTCACGTAGTTGATCTTCCTGCCGAACTTAAAACTAAGAGACAGAGACAGTCTTCAAATAGATTCACCTCACAACCTGCAGAATTACTCTGTGAGCCGCTGATGCTCAGACCGTTTCATTTGTCCACCTGAGTTTATGATGCAGATGTAAGAAACTGAAGGTAACAAACAGCACACACAGCATGTGTAACTCTGAGTACAAGGCTGAGGTTCAGTCTGTGCATTTTAGACTGCTGCACTCAAAGAGAAGCTGCAACAACTGCTTAACTGAGTCATCAGAAGACATTAGTTATCCAGTTATTACCAGTAAATGCCTAGGTATCTTCTTATTAAATATGCTAGCTTTTCCTGCTTTTTGAAACATTAAAGAATAAATTTGGCTGAGACACAACCCTGTCCCATCAATATAAAGCTGCTTCATCACAGGATGAAGGTGGTCACTCAGTCCCCTCACTGCAGTGGTCAGACTCTTCCTTTAATGTGTGTGTTGAACAGCAGCAGTCATGTCAGTAGTTTCAGTGTGAGTCAGCGTGCTGTCAGAAACACTGAAGTGCTAACTTTGGCTTCTATCTGCAGCTGCCGTGACTCTGTGTGTCTGCTGATGTGCACTCTGAGCTGAGCTCTGCAGTGACACATGTTAGAGGTGATATACATCAGCTTTGTTCCAATGCATCAGTATGCACCAAGAGCTGAACCTGAAACCCTGCAGGAAATTTAAGATTCACGTTGGTCACAGCTGCAGCTCTCCACTACTGCCACTAGATGTCAGTAAAGTCCCATCATTGGTGGAGCTGCCTCAAATTCATGTTCAGTCATCATGCACTGATTAGAGGCTTGAAGCTTCCTAAAGAAATCATAGGCATGAGCTGTAGGAAGAAACACAGGTATCCACACCTGTGGAACTGCTCAGCAGCAGCACTTTGCAGTAGTACATGCATTTATCCACAGAGTAACGCTGTACTGCATAATGCACAGTAGTACTGTCGGTCAAAATATTCCCACGGCTGATGCATCAATCAGTATGTAAAATAAGGTGTGTGGTAATGTTTGAAATACTAATCCTAGCCCAGGTGTTCTCAGTTCCAGGTGTATCAAATGAGGCATGTGAGCGGACAGGTGCCACTGAGCCTGAGCCTGGTACTGTAACAGGAAGCCACCGCTGCAACAGCTCAGTCTGAGAAACGTCTTTACAGCAGCTCTGTAAATGTGTGACGTGGCTTCATTAGAGAATCCCACTCAGGAACAGGAAACTAACCTTATGATTGGTTTGAAGAGGATCAGCAGAGTCTTGATGAACATGGTAGGATGGACGATGTACAGGGCCTTGATGTTCTTCTTGTACCTGCAAACACACACAGCAGATATTGTGCAGCCTTTTTTACATAACGATGACAGTACCAACCACAAAGACTGCTGTGAACAGTAACACAGCCGTCATCCACAGAAGGACACACAACTGTAGACTTGCTGTCCTAATGCTCAGTGTTCTCACCTTTGACATGTGTCAGCCAAGATGATTGACAAGTGCAAAGTGGTAGTTCCTGGATGCACACTGGGGCTCAGTGGGCGTGTTCACCAGTGATTAACTGGGTGCCCAGCAGCTCCTCGGTCCTTCTAGCAGTGACAACAAGGCTGCAGGTGTGGAAGCAGCTCGTGAAACCCTGCAGCTATAGTCTGTGTTTTCTGTTGCATTTCACTGATGGGGGTCTCCTCCCACCATTAATGAAAGCACCACATAAATGCAGAGGTCAGGATAACATCACAGCCTCATTTCATAACAGAAAGCCTTCAGCAGACCTTCTAAACTATTCAGCCCTAATTTGGAGGCCTTGCCCTAAACTGTGATCAAAATCCTTTTAGTGCCCAGCAGGCTAGTAAACATATAACACTGTGCAATAATGGGTCATAGTCTGTATTATTTATGGCTCAACCAATCAGAGGTCGGCATCACAGGCTAATCAATCAGGCTGCAGCCCGGAGCTGATGTTCCGGCTCTTTACCTGGAAGTTTCTCACCATCAGCTGCTGCCAGCTGTTCAGGGACCGAGGTCAGCTGGCAGATATGGGGAATCCCCACTTTCTCCATTCCACTCAACACAGTATGACAACAGTATGCTCCTGTTTTATATTGTGTGGGAGCATAAAGTTAGGGTTGCAGTGCTATACTGTGTTACTGGATGATTGTGACAGTGTGCACCTTTGCTTATATAGTACAGGGGGGAAATGAAACGTCTGTCCCTTTTCCTCTCCTAACTATGAGGAAAAAGGAAGTGCAGTTTGTTTTCAGGGTCCAAAGTGAAGCCTGGCAAAGAGACGGTCAGCTCTTTAAGGCTCTGTGTGTGCAGCGTGTGTCGGAGCTTACTTTCTGTCAAACTCTCTGTATGCGTCTCGCAGCCAGCCCAGAGAAGGCTTGTTTTCACTGGTCAGCCCGTGATGGAAGTAGATCAGCGTGTAGTCGCTTTCCACATACTGATCCAGTGTCCCTTTAAGATACCTGAAAAACATGCAGCAGTATCTTTATCGACTCCAGTGCACTTCCTTTAGTGTTCAGAGACAAGGGTAAAAATGCTGCTTTACATTCACAGCATGACACACACCAAAGCAGGGACCATTACAGCAGATCAACAGCGAGCTATGCCTGCTCCATTACTTCTAATTATGATTATCTGGGTCAATGTCAAAATCACAGTTATGTAAGACCCTTACTCACTGACTGTGGAAACAGCCAGCAGCATAAAATAACCTTTAAAATGTCTTTTTACAGTGGCAGGAGCACATGGCTCAGACGGAGGTGATGGAGGACACAGGTTGGTGGTTCGATTCCTGGCAGGCAGACTCGTGCAGCCAGGAATCGAACCACCAACCTTCCTGAGCTCCAGCCACCCCGCTGCAATGCTGTGAGTCTAACTGAAACCAAAATGTCAGTAAATCCTTCTTCTTCAGTTGTGTCCCATTAGAAAATGCTGAGCAAAGCCTCTGACTGCGTTACATTACTGCTTACATCAGCAGCTTATGATGGTCCAGCTGGTGCTGTGGGGGCATCCTGCAGGCATTAAACACGATCACCTTCCTGCCAAAGTTGTCATCACCTGCAGACACAGACATGGATTGGACGTTACCTACATTAAAAGAATTTACTTCACTAAAAATGACAAATAAAACATAAGCACACAGTGTTTTGTTAGTAAAGCGTGAAAGCAGGAGGCAAAGGTCAGCTGTGAAGGGCAGACAGGTCTGTGACTGCAGAACTGACCGGCCACTTCAATGATCTGATGTCTGGCAATGTCGTAGAAGGGATGGTCCCAGGGCAGGTGGGGAGAGCTGGCATCAAACTGCTGGGAAACATCTGTCTCTGACACACACACACACACACACACACACACACACACACACACACACACACACACACACAGTAAATAAGACAATAATCACAGTAACAGTACTACAGTACAGTCCTCATATTTCATGTCATGTTTTAAGCTTCACACCACCACAGTTAGTAAGACGTGCTTCTTCCTGTGTTCTGTACATTTCTCTCTCTAAAAGGTGTGTCCCTGCGCTTCACTTACAAACATGACCTTACGTGCAGGTGTGTGCAGGACTCCTCTCACCTGACTTGCTGAGGAAAGACTCGTCGGGGGGCCACTGCTGGTCCTCGATGGTAGCCAGCTTCAGCTGTCCCAGCTGGGCAGTTGCAGGGTCGTCACCCACGTCTACCAGCAGTTCCGAAGACATCACACACACTCACACTACAGCACTACAAGGCCCCCCTCTCTCTCACACTCACACACACACACTGACACACACAGTGATGTCTCTGTTCAAGTCACTCAAACACACACACACACACAGAAGCTGCAAGAGACAAAAACGCTCCAGGTCAGCGAGGTTTCAGCACAAACAGAACATGCTGCTCTTTAACGACCCTTTAACAACAAGATGATCCAAACGAGTCAGATCCGCCCCACATTCGATCGTTCAGCAAAGACGGACTCTGATGCACATCTACTCTTCTGACACGCTAAACCACAGAGTCCAGTGTCTTTGTGCCATCTCTCACAGCTGTGTGGGAAAGAAGAAAAACGAGTGATTCATGCTTTTGCAGCAGCATCAGCACCATCAACACTTGCTGTACATGAACCATCACACAACACATCTCTCTCTCACAGCCTGGAGCGATTCATGCTATCAATTAAAGAGCAAACATCAGAGGCTGAAGTGGTCGCACCATTTTTGATAAGAACAAAGCAAAATCTGAAAAGAGCAAACTGGAGGTAGATGGGAAGTGCTGCTAAGTCCTGATAACTCACTGTAACCAAGTATAAGCTCCAGACATAAGGATGGGAGCAAAAAGAGCCAGCACTACTGTAATCTGATTGGATAATCCTGGGAATGGTCACAGGGCACACACATCAACAACATCCAGGCCTAACAGTGTGGCAACAATCACCCACTTGTGTAGTTCGTCTCAGTCGCATCACTCTCACTGCTCTTAATGCAGCTCTCATAACACAAAAGATCCAAACCCCTTCAGCCCAGCTCTGCAGAAAAAGCTCTCACTGCAGTCCTGAGACAGCAACTCCAGCCAAAGCCTCACAGAGCGGCATTCACACACACAGCACCGCTGCACTGAGAAGACCACAACGAGACGTGAGACTGTGCAAAAGTCTAGAGCCCCCTCATTACCAGAGTGCCCTTCTGCTTTCTTTAGATTCAGCTTCCAAGGAGCCAGACTGTTGGAATTTTTAAAGTGCTCTTGAGCAACAGGTCTTCAGGCTTTCTGAGGGACCTTCGATGTTTTTGGCTGCTTTTTAACACAATTTCAGTCCAATCCTTGTACCTGACTGTTGTTTTTGTTAAGTGCCCCAACACCTGCCCTACGAGGCATTCAAACACAACAAGGCCCCTAACTCAGGGGACAAACACATTACAGACAGGCTAGCAAAGGGACAATGTTAGCTTCTATCTTTAGTCACTTTGTAAACAGTATCTGAGAGTCACGTCCTTAAAGGAACAGGGAAACACATCCAGCAAAGACCTGATGCAGGACCTGGGAGGCTGCGTGAAGCTGACACCCCACCCACATGAAGACTTCCAGCAAACAGATTGAGCAGTTAGTGCTCCGTTTGTGCCGCTTTGTGCCGTTAAAATGGTCGTTTGTGCTGCTTTTGCTGCCAAGTAAAACCAGAGTTATGCCCAATACTTTACGCCATGTTTTTTCCTGTGTATTGTCCTCACCTTCGATGCGTGTTTTGTACAGAAATAAACGGAGAAAACAAAAGTTTCGCTAACAGGGAGTGCTTGCTAATAAAAACAAAACACATGCACCATCTTAACCAATCAGAAAATTATGCGGTAACACGACTCACTAAAAAAGTAGACCAATCTGGTTTGTTTTGGAGCACAATGGGGGGGAGGGGGGTGACCTTTAGATGCCCTAAAAAAAATAATCTTTAATAACTCAGAAACGAAAGCAGCACAAACGGAGAACTAACCACTCAGTCTATTTGCTGGAATTTTTCACGTGGTTGGGGTGTCAGCTTCACGCAGCTCCTGAGAGATGCATCTGGACCTTCAGCTGATCCGTCTGCTGTTCACTGAAGCCTCATCAGAGGGGAGAACAGCCTAAACTGGACTGTAAATCAGTGGCAACGAGTCTGATGGAGTGATGAAGCCAAATTTGAACATTTTGGTTCATCAGTCTGTAGGGAGGAGAGAGGCCCAGCCCTGAGTGTGTGCAGCCATCTGTAAGGCACGGTGGAGAATGGGTCACAGTTTGGGCTGTTTCAGCCAGTGGTGCTGAGATCTGACAGACTTGCACCATGCAGTCCCTGGAAAGCATCTGACTGCTTCATTTTTCAGCATGACAACGATCCCAAACACACTGCCAGTGCAGTAAAAGCATCCCTGGATAGAAAAAAAAACACATCTTTGTCCCTTCTTATTTTATATACTGTATTTCCATGTATGTTTGCACATACATCACTGCACCTATTTCCCAATTAATTAGCAAAATATAAAGAAATGAGGGGTGGCTCAAGCTTCAGTGCAAACAGCTCATTTTGGAGACTCAGTGGCATCGAGGCGCTCCCTCTCCTGCTGAACCCTCTAAGAATGAGTCAGCATCAGCCTGTGAGGGTGCTCGTGTTGCATCACTGCAGATGTCAGCTGCTGAACCAAAACATAACTGCTATACGAGAAGTCTTGATGCTGCGTGGGCTGCAAGATTAGATTAATTTTAATCTCAATCACAGTTTAACTGGCTTCCCACAGTTAAATAAACATGATGTATTGAAATGTATGTTCCACCAACACAGTAAAACAACAGTTGCTGAATCAGCGCCTGACCACACACCTGCATGTGCCAATCACAGCCTGGTTTCCTCGACTACTCTGGATGAGCAGCACTAAGTCAAACCACTAAATTCAAATGCCTCGCACAGCAGGAGGTGAAGCGCCTTCCCTCCAAGCAGAGCATCATCAGTTATTGAGGAATAATTCAGATTTAGAGCAGGTGACATTAACCAATAAAGAAACCATACACAACAACTGCTGTAGAGTTGTGTCTGCACCACAAAGCAACACAACTAACTTATTCAACCAGCTAAAAACACGAAGGCCAACAGTGTTCACTGACACCAATCACCCAGCATCTACTCAGACAAGCCTGCACTGCACGTGTGCAGATCCATCCAGCCCACAAACACACACTGAAATCACAAACACAATCATGCAGTGAGTGATGAAGACTTCAGGAAAATGGTCAACACAATGGACTAACAATGCATTAGTCTATTGTTCTTTCTCAAGTGGAAAAACCTGCGCCAAAAATGGTGCAGGAGAAGTATGCATGGATCTCTCAGCTGTGGTTTCAGTCACGTCCATCGTGCAGGTGCATGGAGACTCTGCTTCTGAGGCCAGGTGAATGAACACCTGTCTGCACAGATTCATTTTTCCATTCACAGGAATGCAGCACAGTGTGAGGGTGAAAGCAGTGTGTGTCCTGCTCATTCAGTTTTGACTGAATAAGGAGGACTGATTTTATTCTGTGCAAAGATCTGCACACATGTGAAGATGTCAAAGTTGTGTTTACATCACAGTACATTAAAACGGTGTGTCACAAAAAGTGAATGATTGTGATAATTGATCGTTTAGGTCATAATCACACAGCCTGTGTGCACTGAGACATGTGTTGACAAGCACAGCTGTACATGCTGCTACTGATTGATATAAATAACATCACCTGGCATACTGACAGACACACAACCTTCTCCAAGTGACAGCCTGAGACACTGCTCACTGCAGACTGGGCAGAAAAATGAAGCACAGGGCTGTGATAAAGCACCAGTGTGTCAGGTTATTTATTGTGTTATCTAACATGAACACTGGTGCTGCAGCTGTCGGTGGGTCTTTGTCACTGTGAGCAGTTAAACAGGAACAAAGGCACATTTTCATCACAGGATCTCTGGGCATGAACCAGCTGCTCTCCCCCAGTCAGTGACTTCATGCTGCCTCTTTCTTTGCTTTTTATTTGAGCAGGAAGTGAAACTCTTGAAGTTAAGATTGTGTTTCACACACTCGGGTCAACTTAGCATGTTTTTGTAGTGCTGAGAAACCAGAAAAGCTCCTCAAAGACGACCTGAACTAATGGGCACTAACCAGTGAGGATGCTCTACCTCAGAGTGGGTTCTTTATCTGAGCAACACCTGCAGAGTTTTCTTCTCCAGTAACAAAGGAACCGATAACCCTGACAGGATCACATGATGAGCGCCGGCCTGAGGTGTGAAACAGCATCAGAGTGAGAAGCCTTAGACCTCAGTGGGGCTTGGTTTTTCTGAGAGTACATGTGACTGAAGGCGGATGTTCATCCCTCTGTGGTGGCTCTCTTCCACTGCGATGACCTTCAATCGGAGCCTTCAGCAGCTCCAACAACAGCGTTTATAACAGCATGAGCTGCATAATGGAGGCTCATCAGTTCAATAACTGCATCACTCTTCTCCTCACTTATTAACCCTCCTTATCTTCTACATGCTTCCCTTTTATCCCCCAGCCCCTGCTTATTATTTACCCTGCTCACACACACACACACACACACACACACACAGCTGTGATGTTATACTAGCTGACAGCATGTAGCTTTAAATAAATATCGCTACTAACCAACAGTCAGTCAGCCTATTGCAGCTTACCACAGACACACACAGACACACACAGTGAAAAAGCAACTGTTTGCACACTATCAGCATGTTAGTCAGTAACCAAGAATCTGTTGGGGAGGATGCTGGCTAGCATTTCTGATGACATGCACAGTAACAGCTTCCTCTTTTCCTTTCACTGACTTCAGCAGGTCACAGCAGAGGGTGCAACACCTGACACAGTTTATTTCCAGACATGATGAAGCTCTACAACTAAAACAGCATTAAAACACAATCAGATTCTAAATGAAAGGAACGGTGCTTTCCTGAAGTGTTAAACATCTGCAGACACTGGATACTGTGTTTCCAAACATCTGCAGATAAAAAGCAAAGAGAACTGAAGGAGCAGGATCATCCTGACACGGTGGAAGTGCAAATGGTCAGAAGTCAGAAGAAAGTGAAGCACACAGAGCAGAGTTTGTCTTTACCAGTGAACAAGTCATCCAGTATCTACAGCAGCATACAGGGATTAGCCCCGAAAGCCAAGTCCCAACTCCCTGCTCAGTTTGTCAGTTAAAGCACGGTTTGTGTGTTTGTTTGCTTGGATTTGTTAACCAGAGGGTTGTGTCCTCAGTGTGGACAAGGTTGCCTCTGGATTTGATCTGAATGCTCTGCTGTGATCGGTCTGCCTATGAGGCGAAGCGCAGACTCACAGGCTTTGAAGAAACCTGTTGTTTCGGGGTACCTGCTGGGTTAATGCTCTATTTAAACAAATCATGGATATGTTGAATCCTGGAGTGTGTCCAGGAACAACACCGTGTATGCAGATGGCACTGTTTGCAGATTATGTTGCACCGCATCCCTGTGCACACACCCATAATGCCACTGTGTTCATTTGTGCCTTTAGCAGAAGGATGGAGCACAGTACCCTGCCCCCTTTATTCTCTCACAGCACTGCAGAGCAGCTGAGGAAAGCAGTTTAGTCAAAGTGTGCTCCAGGGGCTGGGAAAAGATTCCCAGGAAAGCTGTGCTGCAGAAATAAAGAGAAAACTGTAATGCATTATTATCACCGAGCATTTCCCATCTGAAACACTGCTCTCTGCCTTTATGGCACTGCAGCTTCAGTGGGCCAAATACCACCGCATGCACCATCAAATCTGCAGGAAAACCATAATGCTGACATGTACAAGCAGCAGCAACATTCACTCTCTCTCTCACACACACACATTATGTAACTGTTGTAACATTTTTGCACCATAATGCACTCTTCAGTTTGTAATGTCATCATACTACCTCTGCTCACTGTAAATACCAGATCCTTATTTATATTTCTTGTATTTATTATTTTGGCACCTGGAGGATGGCGCCAACAAAATTTCATTGTATTGTGCAATGACAATAAAGATATCTTATCTTAATGCACTTATTGGAGACACAAACAGCCCTACAAAGCTCCAGGTGCCCCAGGGACTGACCCTGAGCTTAAACTACAGTGTGAAGAACCTGAACCAACTAAAGGACCACAAAACAGCAGCCAGTGTGTCTGAGGTGCATCTGTACAGCTGATATGGAAGATGAGGTCTTATATGAGCATCTCCTCTGTGTGGTAAACAATCAATTAACTGATGTTCACACCTCTGCTGCACAGCGTTCATCTCAGTGGTAAGAATCACTGCAGGCATGCATTTACATGCAGGCAGCACGGCTGGAAGGCTCCTTACATCCTTACAGTGATGACAGCCTGTCACTCAGACACACTGCGCCTGCGCTGTACGTCACAGACATGAACAGAAGAATGCAACCTTAGATTTAAACGATAGGAGACCTCACAGTGTTTAAATACTTCTCTTTAAGCCGACTGGTTTCACATTCTGTTTGCCACTCAGCACCTCCGCCCTACAGCCAGGGTTTGCTGAGGGTGGAGCTCAAAGACTCCATCAGGAACCAGCCTGAGCCTCCAACCCCTGCGTCAGTGTGGAGCTGAAGCAGAGCAGTACTTCAGCAGATCACACCTGACAAAGAGCCAAACACACCGCAGAGCTATAAGCACACACTGCCATAACACAACAGACCAAACAGCTGTGATGTAAGAGGTTATCTTTGGGAAATGATTGTGGCGGAACTAAAGACAGATCTGTAACCGGACTTTGGCAGACTGAGATGAAGCCTCGCTGCTGATAAGCCGCCGATAAAAGCAACAAGTGAGCAACTCCGCGCCGCCGAAGCAGCTACAGACGACACTGAAGCTGCTGCTGGAGCAGAGCTAAGCAGGATAGCGCCGCCACGCAGCAGCCCGCGGCTACTTCAACACGCTCTACACACGGACACACGCTTTACGCGAAAGCTTCCCAAACGAAGTAAGGATTCACGAACCTGACCAAGACCCCGACCGAGACGAGGCTTAGCTCGGCTAAAGCAAAAACGGCCTCACCGCACCGAGAGAGCCCACAGATCCCGGCTGTCTGCGCCATGACAGCCGCGAGCTTCAGCCGCTCGCTGTCTGCTCAAACCGGGAAAATAAAGGGTTTATTTACCGTAATTTCGCTGCTTCGCCGTTTCTACCGACGGGTTCGGTAGCGTCTGAAGTTGCCGTGGACTGTTGACAGCAACGAACCTGCGTCAACACCTCTTCCGCTTATCTTCAAAATAAAGCTATGCGATTCCGTTTGTGTTTACTGAACCTGTCAAAATAAACGTACTGAAAATGTTTGCGCGCCTCCTGGTGGTCTCTTAGAGGCATTACGTGTGTGGTGCGCTAACATTTGCAGAGCGTCTCGTTGTGTTTGTTGCTCTTTTTTTCTTCCTGTTTTCCTCTGGATGGTTACTCGAATGCACAGAGTTACACACCAGTCTGTGTTCAGCACTAAAACTAACAAAGGGCTGCACTTCCGGTTTTAGTTAGTGTTAGTGCTGCTGATTGTACACTGATGCCGTCCATACAAAACCCCAGCAATAATACTACATACATGCTCACACCCGCAGGTCGAGACTGACATTTCTGAGCCTGGCGTGGACAGTGACAAGTACACACACACCACACAAACAGTCGCGATCAGTTCATCTGTTCTGGTTTGTTCCTAACGTCCTCTAATCTAACGCTGCATCTTTACCTGCAGTGACGTTTCATACACCACAGTGCTTGCAAGCTTGCATAAATATGCAAAGTGCATAAATATTACCTAAAATCAGAAAATTACCTGATTAAAATGAGAAGAAGAAAAAAAAAAAACACGTGGCCTGATCATGCATTTATCTGGGAAAATGTGAACGACTGAGCCTGTAAGCGGTGCGTGTCTGCAGGTAGGCAGGTGTGAATGTACTTTCAGAGTTAAAGGAAACCCACAGAAATACTGAGTCTCAAAGTATGTATAAGGCTTATGAAGAGGGAAATATGATTTCTCGGTGTGTGATATCTGAAAATGAGTGAAACACGCTGAGACATGCTGAGTGCCGCAGGGTGGGGCTCAGGAATGACCCACGCCTCTGTTTACACCTTGGCTCCTGTGATGACGCACAAGATCCACAGTGGGTCACCGACCCCCTCCAAAGCGCACACCCCGGCTGGGACTGCCCGTCTCTTTGTCTGAGAGCAGCGGGCTCTTCAAACGAGCAGCAGTAAATGATTCACACATTTAACAGCAGCCATTCGAACTACACTAACGGAACCCCCCGAGGGACATTTCTGAGTGCGGAAGTGAAATCAGCAGTTCCTGGTTCTTGTCCCAGTGCGCAGCCGGGGTCAGGAACAGTGTGTGAGGTCATAGTTGTCCCACGGGTTTGTTGTGCTCAGCGCAGCGGAACCTCGACGTCCTGTGAGACCGTTTCCAGCTGTGATCCGGGCGGAGGTTCATGCTAGAGCAGGAACCCGCCGGCAGCAGCCGGCGCGGCCCCGAACCCCGGCCCGCGGCCGCCGCGCTGTCGGTGCTGGGCGCAGCCGGAGCCGTGGCCGCGGTCGGCTGTTTCTGCGCGCTCGTGTACCCCATAATCAAAGGTAAGCGCGTGCGCGGTGTCTCGGACACATGCATTCATGACGACAACTTAAATAAAATGAAAGAGTTTAGCTGAACTACCAGCAGCTGGTGCAGAGCGGAGCACAGGGGACCCGGTCCGGTTCAGCCGTCAGTGCCAGCTCATGGGGTCAGGGTGTCCCAGCTGATGGGCCTGAGCTACAGTGTGCCACCAGTGTGACCGAGAGAGAAGCTGAATGATGAATGAATGGCAGGTTCTGAATAGGTCATCTGGCTGATGTTGTGTGGTTGTGGTCCTGTAACATCGCGGATGGATGTTTGACCTTCACCCAGCATGGGTGCAGTTAATCAGAAGCGTCTGGATATTACTGACTGTTAGCTGTATAGCACACAAGCAGAGGAGACAACATATGAAATATAACCTGTTTTCATTCAGTTCAATTCTATCTACACGGGCCAAATCACAACAGTCACCTCAGGGTGCTTTATATTGTAAAGGCCCTACAATAATCACTAATAATAATAACCACTAGCTTTTGTGTGGTAAAATCAAACTGTACTCAGTGTTGGTATTTTATTTTGTGATTAATAAGCTGCCACATTGTAAATCATTTCTCTCAGAGAATGATTTGTCTTGTTCTTCAGTCTCACTGCAGGCTAACTAATCCTGGCCCAGGCGGTCAGTGCACACAGAGGGGTTAGGCCTCTGGCTCAGGGTAGACTGCTTGTGTGGTACTGAGCTCAGTTCTGAGGACTGTTCTGTACAGTAATGATGACTGCCTGTTTCAGAGCTGCGGGCAGAGAGGGTGAGAGGAGAGGATGGACGTGAAGAGAGGATGCTGGGTAAGTATCAGCTGTTCATTTGTCCTGCAGGTACAGCTCCATCAGGAGATTGTGTTCACCTTCATGTGCAGTTGTGACTTTTTGAAGCTGCATGTTGTGTACATACATGTTTACACACTGACACAACTCTAAAACCAACTTTTCTGAAAGGTACTGTACAAAGGGACAGGTGTAAATGTGTCAGAGCTGCAGCTGACAGAGGTTTCCTCACTTAGTCATTCTTTACTAAACTCAGCAGCACGCTCTGCTCATGCCAGCAGTGAGGAATGGGAAGCAGGCTGGAAGCAGTCAAACGGAGCCGAGAGACGGGGATGATGGTTTCACAGTAACCTGACTTTAAAGCTGAGTCAGTGCAGGAGTGGTTCCAGGCCCGGGTATGGGTCCTTCAAAGCTTAGACCCCACAGAACACCACAGGCATAGAGACGGCAGGTCAGACGCCGCACATCCAGTTTCCTGCACATTAAAAAAAATGGGAAATGTGCCCAAATCTAGGCGTGCAAAGCTCATTGGGACTGGAATCTCTACCTGTGTCCAGTCAGGCTGCTATAAATGGTCTGAATGCATCATTTTGTCTCCTAAGAAATTTACATTTTTGTCTAAAATATGTTTTTTTTTTCCCTTTGGCATTATGGTTTGTTGATTGAAAAGTAAAATTAAGGAGTTCTCCATCAGTTTGTACAATATTGTGTGCAAAACGGGAAAGGAAGCAGGAATCCTGCTCGGCTGTAAGCTGCAGATGAAGGGGACTGACCGGGTTCTTGTGTGTGGGTAGGTTTCTGGACCATCCTGGTGCTGTCAGCAGTGGTAGGCTGCATCTGCTGTGTCTTCTCGTGGACGCTCACCTACCTTGACTCGTACCAGCCTGGCATGGCATTCCCAACGCTGCTGACACTGCCCCACTTCAGGTAACACACTGGGACACGCCGCTATATGAATACAGTGCTGTGGAAAAGTACCCGCCCCCTCCTGATTTCTTAGCTTTTTGCATATTTATCACACGTGCATGTTTCAGATCATCAAACTAATGTTAATATTAGACAGAGATAACCTGAGTAAATGCAAAATGCAGTTTTTTATTAAGGGAAAAATCTATCCAAAGGGACCTGATCCTGTGTGAAAAAGTACCCCCCCCTCCATGATCAACACGTTTTTTGGAAAGCTGAGTTCAGGCACACCCAGGCCTGATCAGTGCTGCTGAATCATCAGTAAATCACTGCATCCTGCTGTATATGTGGGCCTCAGGGATGAACTGATGTGCAGACGTCCTCCTTCAGGATCTTCTGGTAGAGCAGAATTCATGGTTCCATCAGTTACAGCAAAGCAGCCCCAGACCATCACACCACCACCACCACCACGTCTGCCTGCTCGGCTGATGTTCTTTTATGAACCCCTGTGTTAGTTTCTGGAGATGTAACGGGACTCAAACCTTCCAGAAAGCTCAGCTTCTCACGTCAGTCCACAGAATGTTTTCCCAGAAGTCTCGGGGATTGTCCAGATGTTTGTTGGCAGATGTGAGACGAGCCTTTGTGTTGGTCAGCAGTGGTTTTCTCCTTGGAGCTCTCTCATGGATTTTGCCCAGTCTCTTTGTTACTGTTGAATCATGAACTCTGACCTTAGCTGAGCCAAGTGAGGCCTGCAGTTCTTTAGATGTTGTTCTGGGTTCTTCTGGGACCTCCTGGATGAGTCCTCGATGCACTCTTGGAGTGATTTTGGTAGCCGGTCGCTCCTGGGAAGGTTCCCACTGTTCCAAGGTTTCTCCATGTGTGGATAACGGTTCTCACTGTGGTTCTCACCGTGGTTCTCACCGTGGTTCTCTGCAGTCCCAAAGCCTCAGAAATGTCTCTGTGAGCCTTTCAGACTGATAGATGTCAGAGACTTTGTTCCTCAGCTGCTTCTTTAGAGCGTGGGTGATGTGCTGAGATCTTTCAGCCTGCTTCACTTTGTCAGACAGCTTCTGTTTAAGGCATTTACAGATTCTGCAGGTCTGCAGGGATCAGGTCTGGGGGTGGCAGTGACACTGAACTCAGCTTTCTAAAAAATATGGGGGGGGACTTTTTCACAGGAGGTTTGGAGAACTTTTCCCCTTAAATCAGAATGAAATCATCATTTTGTACTTCCTCAGGTTATCTTTGTCTAATATTACAAGTAGTTGGATCTGAAACATGTAAATGTAAGAAATGGGGCCATCAGCACTCATGTCACTGTGTATTTATTGCTTGATAACACTCGTTAATATGATTTCTCTGCATGTGGGATCTCTTCTAGAGATGTTTATGACCACGGCTTCCACATGGGCTACGGGGTCGCTGTTCTTAATGGCATCATGGCCATGCTCACCGCCATCTGGAGCCTCTGCTGACACGCACACACACGCACACACAGACCGTAGAACGACAGTTAAGCCAAATAACCACAGTAGTCTGTCGTAGTCACAGCTGTGCCCTGACTGATGACAGCAGTGCAAACACCGGTGGAGGACTGAAGCTGCTGCTTACGTGATGGCCTGCGTATACATGCTGCTGTGGTCCTGCGGTGGGATGAAGACAGTTGATGCACAGACTGCAGCATCTGTGTTTTCACCTGATGCACTGTAGGTCTCCTGGCTACAGTTCAGGGCTAAAGCTGGTACAGCAGCTCTGGTGGAGGAAACAGAAGAATTAAACTTTGAGTTTTACAGTTGATGAGTTGTCTTCATTATTTCCTCCCATCGTCTCTCTCCAGCTCAGCCTCTTCCAAAGCTGTGCCACTGGATTAGTCCACAGTAACTGCGCTGTTCGACCTGTGCACACTGCACAGTGCTGATGCATGAAGTCTTTAAGTGGTGATCGCAGGCCTGCTACAAACACAGAGCATTTCTTCAGTGTCTAAAAAGACTTTTAATTGCATGAACAATTTAGAGCAAACTGAGTTGTGCAGATTTCATATTTAATAAGATTTGTTGTTCAAAGGCCAAATTGCCATTTTAACGTCAGATTAAATTCCATTAGAAGTGCTTCAGTAGGCTGAGGGTTTTTTGAACATGTCAATAATAGTCAGACCTAAGGCACGAGAGGGCCTGCATAACATTACATAGATGGTTTTAATGTTCTCAAGTGCTTCAGCAGATTCACCATATGAATGGCTTCATATTATGTGCTTTCCTCATAGTGTGAACATCACACAGATTTAATGAAGACATGGAACAAGCAAATACTTAAGAGTTGAGAGACGTAGTCGCTCCAGCATGTCCTGGGTCTTCCCTGGGGCCTCCTCCTGGTAGGACGTGTCTGAAACTCCTCGCCCAAGAGGTGCCTAGCAGATGCCCAAACCTGCTCCCCCCCAGATGACTGTAGGGTGGGCGTAGCTCAGGAGGAAGCACACATCATTTAGTATTTGGAAGGTTGGTGGTTTGATCCCTGGCTGCTCTGATATCTGCATGCAAGATAGTGGGCTCCAAGGAACGGAGCATGAATATGTGGATAATAGAAAGGACTTAACCGGGGAGAAGAGGCCCCGTGGTAGACCCAGGACACGCTGGAGAGATTATGTATCTCGGCTGGCCTGGGAACGCCTTGGGGTCCCTCCGGATGAGCTGGAGGAGGTGGCTGGGGAGAGGGAAGCTTGGGCTTCTCTGCTTAGGCTTCTGCCCCCGCGACCCGGCCCCGGATAAGCGGAAGAAAATGGATGGATGGAAGAAAGGACTTAGCTGTAGAAGTAAGTGCTTGTGTGAATGGGTGAATGAGGCATGTTGTATAAAGCTCTGTGAGTGCTCAAAGCAGAGTAGAAAAGTTTAAATAACTGAACTTCTCACTCTGTTTCTAAGAGCCAGCCACCCTTCACAGGAAGCTCGTTTCTGCCACTTTTATCAGTGATATGATTTTTTGGATCACTGCGGACAGCTCGTAAGGGTGAGGGTAGGGATGTAGATTGACTGGTAAACAGCATCACCTTTATGCTCAGTGCTCTTCAATTCAATTTTATTTCTATAGCACCAAAACAGTCACCTCAAGGCACTTTATACTGTAAGGTGAAGACCCTACAATAACAGGAAACCCAACAGTCCAAACGACCCCCTATGAGCAGCACTTGGTGACAGTGGGAAGGAAAAACTCCCTTTAACAGGAAGAAACCTCCAGCAGAACCAGGCTCAGGGAGGGGGGGTTTGTCTACAGTGGGGAAAATAAGTATTTGATACAACAGAA
This sequence comes from Archocentrus centrarchus, assembly GCF_007364275.1. Classification (NCBI taxonomy): domain Eukaryota; kingdom Metazoa; phylum Chordata; class Actinopteri; order Cichliformes; family Cichlidae; genus Archocentrus; species Archocentrus centrarchus. Next base: position 31,011,848 of record NC_044347.1, read on the forward strand.
AAACAGAAGTTCATATTTGGTACAGAAACCTTTGTTTGCAGTTACAGAGGTCAGACGCTTCCTGTAGTTCAAGTTTGCACACACTGCAGCAGGATTTGGGCCCACTCCTCCACACAGATCCTGTGGGAGGTGCTACAGAAAGTATGGGGAGTCTGGCTCATTGTTGCGGCCCATTCAGTCCCTGTACAACCACAGCGAGGTTCATGTTGCCAGCAATAAGTTGCACTCGTTTCCTGTGGGTGTTGGACTTCATCAGGGCTGCCCTTTGCCACCAATTCTGTTCATAATTTTTATGGACAGAATTTCTAGGCACAGCCAAGCGGCAGAAGGCTAATCCATCTAATCCATCCCAAAGGTGTTCTATCAGGCTGAGGTCAGGACTCTGTGCAGGCCAGTCAAGTTCTTCCACCCCAAACTGGTTCATCCATGTCTTTATGGAGCTGCTTTGTGCACTGGTGTGCAGTCATGTTGGAACAGGAAGGGGCCATCCCCAAACTGTTCCCACAGAGTTGGAGCATCAAACTGTCCCAAATGTCTTGGTGTGCTGAAGCATTAAGAGTTCCTTTCACTGGAACTAAGGGGCCGAGCCCAACTCCTGAAAAACCTGGGATTTGATGTGCTCTTGTGCAAGGTCAGGCTTTTATCACACTGCTTAGAGCATAACTCAGTAAGTTGTTGTTTTAAGAGCTTTTCACTAAAATAATTACTGTGCTTTATGCTTTGTCCCTTTCTGAAGAATAACAATAGCTTCTCATAGTGTCAGCACATCATCAGCTGCTCTTAGTGAGGATTTGTGCCAGGCTGTAGTCATGATAGAAGAGTGCCTCAGCATGTTAGTGTGGAACCCAATGCTGCCATCTAGCTGTGTTAAACAGAACAGCAAGAACAGTCATGTCATCATTAAATATATTTACTGTGATTATATTATATGAAACCAAAGTGACTTCCATGAAAATAAAAGGAAGGTGAAGTCTGTCTGTCCTCCTTCAGCTGTGCATATTTGATCAAATCGCTGTTTCAACTTGTCTGATGACTGCTGCTGGTTTCCTGTGGTCATGCTCTTGGAGATGAATGCTCTTGCTAACCTCTCCCAGCGTGAACATCTCTGTGACGGTCACTTTTGGCTCATGTTGCTGGTGAGTGTTTGGTAAGACTGAGTGCAGATGATGACTTGTGAACGGCTGAGCTGGAGATCTGAAGCTGGAGACTCAGGTAGGTTCCCTCTGATTGGCTCTGGCCTTTTCCATCACTGATCTGGCAGTCTGCACAGATTTCTCTCTCTGGGGATAATGTGAAGTGGTGACACATTTCAGCTGTGACACTGGTGCTTTCCACATCCACACTCCAATAAACGGGTGCAGTATACTTTGGCAAGCAGGCTGGAGCTGCCAGGGCTCGAACCACCAACTGAGTTTTCTTTTGGTCTCATTTCCTCTCTGTACCTTGTTACAGTTCATTTTGTCTGCTTTCTTTAATTCCCTCATTTCTCTCTTTCAAAATTCTCTTGTCCTCATTTTGTAAGGAGTCTCGTTCACTGACTGACCTTTGACCTTTAACAGTAGCTCAGTGAACCATCTCTGCTGTGGCTGTCAGAGCCGTCATCGATCAGTGAAGCTGATCTCAGATCAGATTAGAAATGCAGTTTGTCTCTAAACCTTATTTTTATCCAGTAGCGGCAGAAACAATGAAATGAAAGTGAACGTTCTATTCCATCAATAGATTAGATTTCTACTGAATAGTTATTCAAGCACATGGATGGTGATAAACTGCAGCAAAAACAGTTTTTCTTTAATAAAAAGCTGACCTGAGTGCAGCTCTGCTGCTGTCAGAGATCACAGGTCTGACAGTAAACTGATTTCTCCATTTTTATCTTCACTCTGCCTCCTGCAGTTCATCCTGTCAGGTTAGAGCAGAATTAAATAAAAAAATACATTATAAAAGAAATTACATATATCAAGCTTTTATTCTATACTGATGACAGAGTGGACCGAGCTGATGAACTCTCTCCTTCCCTCCTGTTTAAGATAACCGTCCTGCTCCACACTGACAGGTACGTTCCTCCACCCTCTGGGTTAAAAATGGAGGCTCTGCTCTTTATTTACCCGTCACCATGGTGAATCCTTGTCTGAGCTCCAATGATGATGGCCTTCTCTCCTCACGCTCTGGAACAGGAAACTCAGAGCTACCGATTTCACTAGGGCCCTGGCCTCCCTGTTGCAGTACTTTTAGAGCTGATTGGCTGATGAGCAGCTGAGTACACTGTATAATAGCAGCTGACAGTGGTATATGATGTGCAGCTCGGCTCTTAAAAGCTTTAATGATCTGGACGTGCGCTGTAGTGCACACCTACCAGCTCAGTGTTACTAGCATGGCTGTAGCATCTTATTCTTTAAAAACAGAGCAAAAACAGAAAAGATGGGAAAATAATGGTACTGTTATTGTTTTAAAAAGTTTATTTCAACACAAAAATATATAAATATGTACCTTTACATGATTCAAAAACACCCAAAATAATATTATTGCTTAGAACTACTAAGATTTTTAAACCCTAGATTTGTGCGTAAGAGACGGTCATGTGAGAGCTGGACCACTTCAGTGCAAACAGCTTGAAATCACACTCAAAAATCTTGGATTGGAGATCAGTTCACTCTGACTCAGGTCAGCTGATCATCTGCAGCCCTGAGGAAAGGCACTCAGAGCTTTGAGTCCTCTGATCAATGTGGCTGTGCTCTCTGATGACACGGTTTGTGTGCAGTTATTTTGTCTGCATGAAAATTTACTTCCTGACAGGAAACAACCCCTCTGAGCAGAGGACACAGCACACCTACAGTGGAGGACACGATTTGATCCCTGCTCAGATTATTAGTCTGTTCTTTGCAAGTGAGCAAACGCTCTCCTTTTTATGGCCGTTTCATTTTAATAGAGACACAATATCAACCAAAAATCCACAAAACACAGTTTATGAGAGTTATAAATTAATTTGCAGGTCACTGAGTGAAATAAGTATTCGATCCTGAAAACATGACTGAGGAGTTGGTGGAGAAGCTGTTGAGTGCAGCAGTAAACTGTGGGAGTTGGTCCTGTGGTCCACCAGCTCTTTATTGACCCTCTGCAGAACGCTGTAACAACACAAATACATGCAAATCACATCATAAACTTTACATGATGTGTTTGTTTCTGGTTGATATTCTGTCTCCATTAACATGCTAAATGGTTCTTGTTGCTACTCAGTGGTTTACAGTACAGTCCATTCATACCAGCTCTCTCAGTGCTTTCTATCCAACATTCACACATCCTGCCCAAAGATACTTTGGCACACAGACTGGAGCAGCCAGGGATCAAACCATCAACCTTTCAGTTAGTAGGTGACCTGCTCCCCCTCCTGAGCCACAGCCACCCCCATTATTTGATCCCCTTATAATGAGGTGCCCATAAAAATGAGACTGTTTGTGAGCAAGTGTACAAACTCAGCAGGGATCATGTAAATCCCCCCCCCCCGCATCCAGGAGGATTTTACATTTAATACTAAAACAGAAGCCAGCTGATTGGCCCGCTGTGTTCAGTCACAGTGCAGCCTTTGGAGAGCGTATTTATGCTTTATAATCTGATTTTGTTTCAGTTTGGTCACCACCTTTACACAAAGCTGCCTGCTGGAATTACAGACTTCCCCCATCAACAAATCCCAGAACCAAAGCAGGGAATGTGTTTCAGAGCTTTTCCACAGTACAGGTTTATGGAAAACTGGTAACCCTGAGATGACCCTGTTCCACAGACAGCCATCTAACAGACTCTTCTGGGAAGGCTTTCCACAGGTTTAGGAGTGTTTATGGGAATTTCTGACCATTCTTCCAGAAGCACATCTGTGAGGTCAGACACTGATGTTGGAGAGAAGGCCTGGCTCACAGTCTCTGCTCTAATCCATCCCAAAGGTGTTCTATCAGGCTGAGGTCAGGACTCTGTGCAGGCCAGTCAAGTTCTTCCACACCAAACTGGTTCATCCATGTCTTTATGGCTCACTGTGGAATACTTAATAGTGTGGACTTGTTGCACAGGTGGCATCCTATCATGGTACCAGGCTGGAATAAAACTCATCTGTCACTCCAAGGATTCGTTGACAAGACAATTTTATGTTACAGACCAAAGTTGAGCTGTTTTTGATCCTAAGATCTAGATGATCTGTTCATTAAAGACTGCTCTGAGCTTGAGGCAGATGCTCCTTTTAGTTTAGAAGCAGAGGTCAGTGGCACAGCAGTTACAAGAGGAGATAAACACATGAACACTTTGGCTGGTGAAAGCAGCACAGGTGCTGAGCAGGTACCATTCCTATGGTCTCTACATCCAGACTAAGGTAACAGCTTCTGTGTACATTTGTCACAATGATCAGGTGAAGTCTATCCGTTGTCTTTAAAGCTGCATAATCAAATACATAAGGTGAAAGGTCAACCCATCATACAAGTGTCAGGCAGCTCTCTTTCAGGTTTACATTGAAGTTTATGCATGTATGGATATTTCAGTGTCTTCATGAGTTGGGCCTGTGTCAGCTCATTCCTGAGGTCTTCACCTTCTTTACCAACACTTAGCAGCAAGACTTTAAATACCTGTTAGCAAAGGCAGTCCTTCTCACTGACAGCATGAACACAGAGACGTGTGCTGCTGCAGAGGCTCCTGAAGCTTCACCTGTGGAGCCGCTGAGCTCACTGTTCATGTGAAACAATCTAATCAATGTCATTAACAGCTTCTGATTACGTGCTACGAGCTGGAGCTTGAATCACCGATTGGTGGAGAGGCCGTCTCCGATTGCGCTTGACTCCCGGGCAGAGGCTTCTGCTCGGAGCGCCTCCTGGAGGCCAGTTTACAAAGCCCGGCGAGGAGGAAGATCACAGAGATGACAGCAAAGTAGGCACCGTAGACGAGGAACTGAGGGAAGAACAAGCCTGTCAAATCTGCTCTGCAGAAGCTAAAACTGTGGTATAGGCTGCATTTCCTCACCTGAGTGAGGACATCGAGGCCCAGGACAGAGGAGTCCACCACCACCAGTGTGAGCAGAGACTGCAGCAGCAGGGCCACAAAGGTGTTCACCCCAAACACCAACGCGTACCGCTGCATGTTGAGACTGGCTGCAATCTGATACCTGAGGAGCCAGAGGGAGGCAGGAAGACAGCGAGTCAATCTCTACATCGCTTCCTTCACTGAACTGTGGCGCCTGGAAAGCAGCAGGAGAGGTGAGACAAACGGCAGAAACATTATATCCCTCATGTTTGCCTACGTTCAAGTGCATTTCTCGGTGGTGATGTTCCCACACGTTAAGCTCAGTGTGCTTCTTACTGTGGAACTCTTATTAGAGACAGTCTAAACAAACAATGACAGCAGAACGTAGACCCCACACAGATCTGAGAACAGCGCGACACTGGAAACACTGCTCACATTAAACTACAGGGAGAAACACTGCAGCTAACCCTGAAAACCCTGCCAGAAAAACATAGATGGAATAACCCGATTCCCTGCACTTTTAATGGCAGCTGCACCAAAGCACCAATCCCATAACACACACACACACACACACACACACACACACACACACACACACACACACACGTTTGAAATGTGTAGCTTTCGCTAGATTTACTTATAGAAGTGCTGCCGTCTCGGGCTGTTCAGGTGTATCATGCAGTTTTTGGGTACTCACGTGGCCACAGTGATGAGAAGCACGTAAGTGGTTCTGAAGAGGATGTAGGAGCTGTAACACACCCAAATGTTTTTCAGTGCGTCCATGACAAACACGCACACAGCCATTAGCAAGGAGAGCACACACAGAGCCAGCTCCCCCCACAGAGCCCAGGACACGGGCAGGCAGCCCACCAGCAGAGCTGCCAGGGCCCCTGCAGGCGACACACAACCAACACAGTTAAACTTCACACATTTACACTCCTGACAGCTGTGTGATGTGACTGTCACACCAGGAAGGCAACAGTACTGGACTCTGGGTCACAGTTCGTCCGTTCTCAGGTCATCATTTAAATATTATTACAATGAGGAACGGCAGCCTCACCGAGCAGCGTGGACAGCATCTCCACGTAGCCGTTGTAGATTTCATACCCCTGGGAGGGACGAATCTTCTCCCAGAGTGGCTGAGCATAGTTGATGATCTGGAAGTAGCCACAGGTCGCCAGAGCCCACCACAGCGACCAGGACAGCAGGGTGTGACATCTGTAGCACTGCACAAAGTCATCAAACAGCATCCGCAGCACCGCCACGAGGCCGCTGCCGCCACCTCCTGCTGCAGAGGACCTGGACAGCTGCAGAGACAAAAGGTAAGAGATTCAGACTTTAAACTCCTGAACCATCACATCCAGGGCAGCGTCACTCACCGTGGACACGTTCAGAGGCACTCTGCTCTCTGAATCCTCCATCTTCTCCAGCCGGGTGGAGCTGCTGCTGCAGCGGGGCCTGCCCTTCACCGCTCCTGGACTCTTGTGGAAGAACAAGCTCCTCTTGGGCATGGGGAGGAACCAGGGGGGCACAAAGGCCACAGCGGCTGACGCCAGCGTAATAATGACGAGGTGGACCAGCTGAACTTTGGCCACAGAGAGCAGGAGCTGACCGACCAGGGATCCAGCAGCTGAGCCGAACAGAGTCATGCTGCGGCAGTAACCCGTCACTCTCTGGTAGTGTGCCGGCTCCACCACGCTGTAGATGTAGGAATAGTAGGCCACCTCTGAAGCCGTGGCCAGTCCGAAGACAAACTCCAGCAGCTGCATGGCCAGCATGCTCCGTGCCTTCCAGAGCATAGCATAGGTGACCACTAAGCTGGCGGCCTGCAGCACCAAGACCGGCTTATAGCAGAGAAAGTCAGTGGCCAGGAAGATGGGGAGCAGGAGCAGCAGGTAGGAATACGTCCAGATTGGATAGATCTCATTGACGACCTGCACACAGTGGAAACAAACAGTCATCACAGCCTTTAGATGTCAGCTCCTGTCACTTCACTTTAACCAGAACGGCTGCAGCGTGTTTCTACCACTGGATCAGATTTTAACACTTGGCAAGAAAAACACTGATGTGACACAAACATTTTGAGATACTTTGCCTTTTTAACCCAGCGTATCTGGTTGGTTTTGTTTGTGGCCCCCCCCCCAAACTGTCTGCATGCTTGAAACCACCCTTTGCAGTGGGGGTGGTGGGTGCAGGGATGTAGCTAGGACCTGATCGCCTGGCTGAGAATTTCCACCGTTAGCTACCAGAACAGATCACCATCGTACACGTGGCCATTAGCACCAGCAAGCTAACTCACATTTTCAATGCTTGGTTCAGTTTTCTGAAAAACCTGAAATAAAATGACTCAGACCATTATTTTAAGAGGGTGGTGATATTTCACACGCACAGCTGTAAATAATAATGGAAATAAATACATAATAAGACCATTATCAAGAGGAGTCTATAGAGGACTAACAGAGCTGTTCTTGTTAAAGTAACAGCAGTGCACTCAGATCCTGACAGGACAGTCAGACAGGACAGGCTAAACACGTTCAGCTTTCCCGCTCCCATTGAACCTGGAACAGGCTCGTCCCAGTAATGCCGCATTCTTTTAGCCAACATTCACGTTGTGAAATCTGCCGGTAACCCTGCTGCAGCTGAGGTCTGCTCATCACCACGGTGTCTGTTCTGTCAGCTCTCTGCTTTAGCTTTAAAGAAACCTCCCATCTATCATTCATCATCTTGTTGCTGAAACAAAATGAAAATCTGCTCGTTAATCAGCTTCATACGAGCTTTGGTGGCAACAGTGGTAACATTAAACCGACTCCTCAGCTTTGTATTCTGGAGGCCGGCTGAGAGCCTGAACTTGATCAAAGCAATTATTTAAGGATTAGCCATAAACCATCATTTTTCACAGGGATTATTCTGCCTTTCTGAGCTCAAACAGTGATGATGTTGTTTCCAGTTTTCCCCATAATGTCACCATTTCAACCCTGCCTTTCAGATCTGTGCACCACACAGCAACAGTTATTACACAGAAACTTTAAAACGGTGGTCCCCCCTTCACCTTAACCCACACCAGCCTTCAACTTTCAGGGTCTGTTTCCCAGGACCCTGGAGGCTGCTGTGATGACCTTTAAGGGCCTTTAGCTGCCCCTCATGTTACATGTTAGATTCAACTCATTGTCATTGTGCACACAAGGCACACAACGAAATGATGGTTCCAGATCACTCATCCAGAGACGAGCATCTGCGGTCATGCAGCCAGAGAATGTGGTTTAAGAGTCTTGCCCAAGGACACAGGCTTGAACCTGCAACCTTCTGGCTGCAAGGCGAGCGCCTACCCACTGCGCCACTGCCACATGACTGAATCCAGCTCCACCATCTTGGATTTGAGCAGCTCTCCAGGAAAACCACAGCAGGTTCATGGTGACCCCTGAACTCTAACGATGACGGAAGCAGCTACTGCATCCTCCAGGTAGTGAAAAACAAAGGCCGGGGCTGGCTGATCACCGGTCACTTAGAATAGGTAATTTCTTTCATCAGCAGCACGGTTCACAGGAGGACTGCAGGAGGAAGCTCCAGCTCAGCCATGCTACCATTCAGTGTGGTGCGTTCACAGTCCTGTGTTTGCTGGGCTGTTCTAATAAACCATTTAACGCAGTTTCATCTGCTGCCTCTCACATGTTTTTATTCAATTACTACTTAATATTTATTTAAGATGATACTTTGGTGTATTTATTTGAAGTTTAAGCCCAATTCAGACCTATGTTACGTCATAGTGACCTTTCCTAAGCTGCTCTGTAACAGGATGTTTGCTTCAGCCGACATCAGATTTCAACACGAAGAGCAGCATTTACCATCATCTGTGTGTGTGTGTGTGTGTGTGTGTGTGTGTGTAACATGACGCAATGCAAACGCAAAGTTCACCTCTGGGGTGTGCAGGTTCTCCAAGGTCAGGGCTCAGGGGGCTCGTTTGACAGCTCCTGCCAGCTCTCTCAGAGTTTACCTGCCTCATTCACTCCACGCTACCAGAAACAGGTGAGCGCCCCTCAGAACAAACGCGCGTGGTGACATCCATACACCTGTGACGCAAACCCGTGCGCGGTCGTCGCTAACAGCAGCGGCATGTGGCTAACTCACCTGCGTCTCCGTCAGGTTCTTCTCGGGCCCCATCAGGAAGGCGGTGAGAAAAGGTTCCGATGGCCGCAGGCTTGTAAAGAAGCCGTAAACACAGAGCAGCAGCGTGGGGTAAACCGGAGCCATGTTCGCCGAAACATGACCTATGCGCAACTTCTTCTTCTCCTGCGCTTTTATAACCAACCCCACTGGCGCCTTTCAGGCGCGCTACTGCCCCCACCCGGCGGAATGTGGCGCAGCAGCTTCAGAAAACAGCCTGACAGATTTAACGACGGTGTTTGATTCCCACCATCGTTCCCACCGAACACTACAAAAAGTATAAAACAGCACAGTAATAACAGTCGTATACAAGCGTACCCGTTTACAGACAGGTGAGGGCTTATCTGGAGGAAGGGTCACAGCAAACCAATGCAAAGCTGTGATCACCTTCAGTTTTCCAGGTGGGAATGCAAATCCCTGCCAGCTAAAGGGCACGGGGTTCCCTGCACAGTCTATTAAAAATACAGCTTGTATGCTCTGCCTTTTGCACTCAGTGAAATCTGACACATACGGGAGGCTTCGATCAGTGCCCTCATGATGCTGTTCCACCCCTGCTGCAGACAGGGGTGGAACAGCTTCATGTCAGCTTCACCTGTAATCTGCACCTGTGTGCATAATGAAGGATTTCATTCATATTTCAGACCCCCAGCACCCCTCCACAGCACAAATAAATACATCCATAAAAAGCATTCTGCTTGCAATATTTGGGAAAGTCTTTATTGATAAATGTACATCTTTTAGAAATGGTGAAGCCTTACCACCAAGCAATTTAAATTAGACTGGACCAACAGGCACAGGTACAAAGAAGATTTTATCCAAGCAACAAATGAGGAGAGCAGAGCATGGATCACTGAAGCAGATGCTTTGTGTAGTCAGGTACGGTCTCACACGTTACTGTAACGAGCCCAACAGTTTAGAAGGACCATGTTGAAGGCCTCACTGTTAAACTGCATCATCAGCGCAGCGTTTAGGACTATGAAGGAGTTCAGTTTAGTTTGAATGGTGTCCTGTGGAGGTTCTTAGACATACGTGAACTTAAGCCTGAAAGCACATTCTCCAGATTCTGACACGTGCATTAGAAAAGTGCGCACACCTGAAGTCAGACACAAAAGCATGTAAGCCCCACACACGAGGAACGGGGAAATGAATGGGCACATTCAGCTTTAAAACAAAGCAGGCTCAGCCCTGACTCCTGCAGAGAGAAGGGAGCTGCTGCACTGAAGGATGAGAGCTCGAGGCTCCCGAGCTTCTATTATTATTATTATTATTATTATTATTATTATTGTAGTCATCCAAAAGACTGTGGGCTCACTGTTCCTGCTTCTCTCTGGACACTAAGACAGAAGCAGAGTGAATACTGGACTTACATTCACCATGTGGGCACAGATGAAATGATGCTAATGCTGCTGTGATTAAGCACCTTCTCCTGAGACTCACACCAACACAGATTCATTCTTTCAAAGTTGAGCATGAAGAATGTGGGAGTTTTAATGATGGCAGCAAAGCCAGCTGCACACCGCGGTCACACAACTGAAGGGATAGTTTTGTGTCTCTGAGCAGCACTCTGCTCTGGATGCAGCAGCCACACGAAGGAGATGACCCTGCAGACCACCGACAGAAGGCTCCTGTTAAACAGTCACTGACTGGGGAACGTGTCATGCTGTGTTCTGCAATATGATCTTAACCTGATACTGTTGGTCTTCTCTGTATGTGACTACATGCTGCTGCTGCTGCATCCTCAGCAGAACACTGCTTCCAAACTGGGACCATTCAGTTTTCAAATTACGGAAACCATCAGACCACAACTATCCCTAATTAACAGCAGCGGTGCAGTCCAGCAGGTGTGGAGCCTCACCTGGGGTTAAATGAGAAGGTGGGTGCTGATTTTCATCTGTGCCATCCAGGATGGGCTTAGCCTAGCTCATCACAGAGACCACACCCCTGTGATGAGCTAGGCCTGTAAAATGAAGCAGGTCAGCTGTGAGTGTGATGGGAGCCGCTGTTTGTTTCCCATCACACTGATGTTCAGCTTTTTATCTGTGCGGAGCACAAAACAAGCATGTTCCCAAAAATCCTTCACATTCCTCGACACTTCCACACAAAGCATGTCAGTAACACAAATACTCCACAAACCAGATGGATTCAGAGCAGATATAACCTCTGGTGTTTCCCACGTGCACATCATGTGTTAGCAGAGCTGAGCGGTGCTGATGCAGCTACATGGTAAAATGTCTCGTATAGTCGTACTCTATTGTGGGAATGACAGCCTGCACAAACTTGAGGAAAATCAGAAGATACCTGAAAGGTCCAGTTAAGGAAAACACAGAGGATGGAGGAAGATGCAACACTGTAACTGCCCGCCCCGCCCAGAACATCCACACCTCCTCAGGTACTCAGTGCTGCTCGCCCAGCACACCAAAGAGGACACCTACAGAGGTGCTATGAGCTCCCATCACAGGAAGCATTCTGCCTGCTGCAGCTGGTATCATCAAATATGGAAGTCCTGAACATCTATCAGTGAACTGTTAGTGGAGGCCTGCAGCCATCCATCTCTGCTGCTTATCCCGGGAACACCAGCCCAAGCAGAGAGGAGCTGTGTGACATAATGATGCCACTTCATGACCATGAAAGGATACATGTGCACTCCCAGCTCTCCTCCCCCTTCCGCCACAGTCTCAATGATCTTCTTCATCACTTCAGCATGTCTGAAAGCAAAGGTCACATTAGTGCAGGTTCGTGTCAAAGGTCAGTGACACACATCATTATACAAACAAGACCACTGGCTCCGTTATCTCAGCGCTGTAAAGCTGCAGATGTGCAGGGCTGAGAACACGTCGATGTTCCCCGTCTATACCGCGGGCTTCTCAGCTCCACTGCTGACTGACGCTCAAAGCTAAACGCACAGCGTGGAGGTCATGTGATCACTCATTTGGTTCAGCAGCTTCTAGCAGTGAAAACAGAACATCAGTGATATGTGAGAGCATGCACTATATCAGTGTGCTGCTTCTAAACACGCTGCACAACATCATCAGGGAGGTGACCAGATTTATCCATTCAGCCTGAACACGTTCCACTCTGATCCACTCGCAAGTGCTGTGTGCCGGATCTTCCTCAGTGCACCCCAATAGTGAGCTCTCAGCTTTAATTCACACCGGGAGGAGAAGAAGCTGGAGAGTAGGACAGGTGTCGAGCAGCAGGTGTGCTGTGTGGAGGTGCTGTGAGTGGACATGCAGATGTTTGACCCTGGGAGACAAATTCACAGAATCACAGCCAGCACACCCCTGTGGGTCTCTGCGGGCTCCTGCAGAAGGATGCCATCTGCTCACTGCCCTCACCCAAACTTAACCTTTGCTCAAGTTTGAGGTCCACGGTGAAATCCTGGTGAGGGCAGCAGTGGTGCAGCAGTATGCTGCACATTACCTGGGTACTGGTTCAGCTTTTTTTAGATCATCTTTCCACATTTCAACACAAAGCCTCGAGCTCCAACCAGAGGTAAAGATATTAGTTATACTAATACACACAGCACCACACAGACACACAGGGAGACTCCTCTGAGCCTGAGTCTGTATGTGATCGGGCTCACTGAGGCTTTCCCCCAGTCGTCTCTCTCACCTGCACGGATGGACCGAGCACATGGCAGGTGGAGGCAGGTGGGGGTGGTTCTCGATGGTGACCGTCTTCTTCACGTGGTCCTGGCTGATGTCCTCGTACATCTGTTCTACAGTGAGCGGCTGCCGGTCCTGGACACAAAGCAACAGTTGATGGTGTGGTTTTAGTTTTGGTTGTGAGCCGAGTGTCAGCTTTACTCTCTGCATCAGCGCTGAGCACGTTCGCCCACGCTCCCACAGAACACACACACAATCAGCAGGTTCATACTTCATTGTATCCAAAGAGCCAGAGTCGAGGGGTCTGGTAGTATTTATCATAGGTGATGTACAGGTCATATGTTCTGGTCTGCAGGATCGCATCTTCACTCCCAGGCTCCGCTTTGGCTTTACTTTCTGCTATTTTGCTGGTGTCCAGGGTTGCCTAGAGACAGGAAACGAGAGTCAGGCGGTGCTGATGACAGCAGCACAGAGGAGGACAGCAGCACTCTGAGCGTACCTCGTCTGTTTCCAACAGGCCGCTTTCCTCGTATTCTGAAAAAGCAGCAGAGTATGAGGACGGGAGCTGGGAGCTATTCCACAAACAGGGAAACGAGTAACATATGAATACCTTCCATATCTGCTGCTTCCCCATCTTCATCCTCATCCTCGTCCTCACAACATGCTGCAGACGTGGCATTCATGTTCTTGTCCTGAAAGGAAAAAGCACTGATTCATAACCCCTCTCTGTGTGAAACACTATGATTTAAACACTTCAAACCTCTACAACCAGTGTGAAACCACCAACCCGAGCACAACGCCCTCTTAGACAAACCGGGCGGTGTTTCAGGATTCTGTGCTCATGGGAAAGGACGGTGACCAAGCTGAGGTCACTGAGCTGTTCTCCAATCAGCTGTTAGACATGGCTGAGGTTACACTCAGGTACAAAGATGTCTGCGTGTGTCTGTGTGTGTGCTTGCACAGTCAGCCCCGCCCCTCGCTCGTCACATCTGGTTTCCAGGATGTAGTCGGTGAACACACTCAGCTGGAAGCGTCCATCACTGCGTCCCATCATTTTCACATTTCACTTTCAAACTCTTCATAATATCTGAGCATCAGCAGTTTGTGTCTCACAGACGCACAGCTTACTGTGAAGCAGAAGTTATCCGTGTTGTTGCTGTTCGGCCGCACTGACACACTGATGGTAACTAAAACCCAGCGATGAGTCGAGGAGGCTCAGCCACACACAGGACACATGAATCTGTTCCATTCACACCAGCACAGACCGGGCGACACCGCCGCCATCACATAAGCTCATCGCTCAGCCAGATATTATTAGAATGATGGTGACTGAAGGATTTCATTAAAAGCACTGAAATCAAAGATACCTTATTATTGTCCAGTGAGATTTCCTGCACAGCGTCTGTGACTCCTAACACTCCTGCAACACACATTGAGAGGAGCGTTACAGACAGCATCTCCTCGATCATCAGGAAACATCATTTCCATGAACAACGTCATTAACAAAGTGTGCTTCACAGCTGTGATCTCAGCTGCCAGCAGTACGATCAGAGGACAGCAGCTGCCCACACAGGCCTCTGACACTGAAAGCTGTGCACGGATGTCCAACCTGTGTTGTGGTAGGTGTCCACCCAGCCCCCGTCTCCGTCGTCCTCCTCTATGATGGCTTCCAGCTCATCCGAATACTCCATCTGCTTACAGCGCTTGTAACAGGGAACTGCACGGCCACACATACACACAGTGTTGAGTTTAAGCACAAAGTGAAGGCAGGCAGAGCTCTCACAGCTGCCTCAGGTCAGCAACAAGGACGGCAGCTTTCCCTATACAAGTCTGTAATTTATGACAATATTCAGCAAAGGCACTGTGACAATTCTCAGTTTGGTTTAGTTCAGGTTTTATGTCATCATCTCATTAGCTCTAAGAAACCCAGGCCTTTCCTGCCCTTGGAGACACTTCCATCTATTTGGAGACAGTTTCTAACCCAGCTGCCTCTCTAAATATGGAAGCAGCACTAACGAAAACCTGCTGCCTGAACCACTGAGCCTTCCTCTTACCGTTGCGTGTCAGGAGAAACTGTTTGTCCTGAGGCAAATACGGCTTCACTTTTGCTTCCTCTCCGGTGGCCCTGATGGGAGAAAGGCACAGGCATGTTTTACACTGAGACCACTGCCAAACCCTACTGAGTATAATCATCTGTGGTATGAAACTGCACACTCACTGGCTAATGAGCTGTCAATCACAGGCCATTATTATAGTGTCTTTACCCTATAATATACTGTGCCTTGATTTGGTGCTATGTAAATTAAACTGAAATTAGCCAATGAGCCTGTGGTGACTGTGGGAACTGGAGGCTCCCAAACAGGACTTCAGAAACAACGGGTGCTGTGTGTATTATACATACATACATACATATATATGTCCTGCATGAACACAGTTCTCTGAGCTCAGGTCTCTGTATGTGATGGTGGTGTAAGCTTGGGTTCTCCACATTGCATCACAACAACTTATTGCAACATAGTGTGAAATCTAAGCAGGAAAAGAGCGAAGAGCATGTCAGAGCTCACGCTGTCACCACAGCCAGCATCAGCAGCCCTGATAATAAAAACCTCAGCCAAACCGCTTAGTGTGCTGAATGCTGGGCGACGCAGCGGTGAGCACGGTCGCCTCACATCACGGTTTGAACCTGCCGTCCGGGTTCTCCCGTGTCTGCGTGGGTTCTTTCCAGCTACTCCAGCTTCCTCCCACAGTGCAGGGACATGAATGTTGGGTTAACTAGTGATTTGAAGCTGCGCTGTGGTGTGAAGGTGAACGGCCATCGGTCTCTCTGCGTTAGCCCTGCGGTGGACCGGCTACCCCCGCCTCTGAAAGCTAGGACAGGCTCCAGCCCCTCCAGCTAACCTGGAACCGTGTGCTCATCGTGACCCTGAAACGGCTAATACACGTGCAGGGGTGCAGATGTTACTGGATCTGGATGTTAAAGGACAGGCTTTTAAATTGAATGCAGCTGCAGTGCAGAAAACATCACGGCTCAACAGGTGGTTTTTATTTAATAGGGAGGAGCTACAAATTTTAATTTCTTTAAACAGGCCTGTCACTGTGCACTGTGATCAGTCATTAGCAAACCTGCAGCTGAGCAATAACATATACCACAGAATTTAGTGAACACATGGTTTTGAAATCTAAACTTTTCATGCTTAAGGGCACCACCTAGACGTCACACACAGCACACTTTTTAATAAAGACTGACTCAGAAATGGCAGACAAAAACTCATCAACAGCTGAGGATGAAGTCTACAGATGATCCTGGATCAGTGAGAGGGCTGAGGCAGCAGCTCCGGACTAAAGAAGGGCAAAAGATTAGAAAGTTGGAGCGTTTCAGAGGAAGGAGACAAACTGCAGATGATGAGAGATCTGGGACTCACAGCCAAACAACTGCAGGAGCATGAGGACGGCTGTGACAGTGAGATCTGGGATCAGTCTTACACTCTACGCTACACACACACACACCAAACTGACAAACGGAAGCAGTGCTGACTCTGCACTCTTCTTAAACTGATCTACGGTCTGTTCTGAACCTTAACCCCTCACGTGACAAAGTTGAGGCACTCACCATTTCCAGGTGGGGCAGTGATGAACCAGGTGATCTCCGGCTGCTACAAACTGAAACACAGACAGGGCAGCAGGTGAGAGCAGGTCGGACAGGTGAGCGCAGGTGAGACTCAGTGTGAGCGCGTGCGGCTCTCACCTCCTCCGGTGTGAGGACTCCGGTCTCCTTGAACTTAGACTCCTGTCATTAACAATAAAGCGAAAGCTGTTAGCGGCGGCGCTGCAAACACAAACAGTTTAGATGTGCACAGATGTGAAACGGTGTCGGGCGGACCGTCCGTGTGTTTACGGCAGCTACACCTATCAACGAGCTAGCTCTGAGGCGTGAGGTACCTTTAGCACCGGGGTGAACAGCTCCGCCACCCCCAGGGCCGTCCCCTTCACCGTGTTTATGACGTTCTGCATCTCCCACGGGTCCTCGTGGATAAAGCGACAGTTTCTTCTTCAATCTTCTGTCAAAGGTGGATTATTGGGACATAGCCGCTCACACAGGGTGCCAGCAACATCCAGTCACATGATTTACCGGAAAACTTCCGCTATCTGGCTCTCGCGAGAAGTGCGAAGGTGGCTTAAGTGTGCGTGAACACGGTGGTCTGTGGCAGAAACTGTTGTCATTTGATGTCACGCGTGTATGTATTTACACAGGAAGGAGGATATAAATATACGTAAAGATTAAACCGTCGATGACGCGCAGGCCGTGATCCCGCAGGCTGCTGGGCTGAACCATGTGGAGACAGCCGGTCAGGTGGGTGATCCGGAGAGCAGAGGGCATCCGCGGGCTTTCGCCGCCAAACACAGCCAGATCCCACGGATCCAGCTGCGTGGGCTCGGGGAAGCCGTGGGTGAGGCCGGGCGGCTTTGATACGGGCTTAAAGACTTTCAACAGCCTGAGCAAACAGAGAGAGCCCCTCATCGTGGCCCGGGAGGGAGTGGCGACCTGGTGCGTCATCATTATTATCATCATTATTATTATCGTCATCATCACGGCTGCCTAATTAACCTGCTGATGTCTCTCAGGTACAGCTGCGGACCCACCGTGTACGACCACGCTCACCTGGGCCATGCAAGGTAACCATGGAAACAGCACGTGTGTGTGTGTGTGTGTGTGTGTGTGTGTGTGTGTGTGTGTGTGTGTACGTACAGACCGAACAGCACGTGTGTCTGTGTATTTGTCGCAGCTCGTATGTGCGGTTTGACATCCTGCAGAGGGTCCTGTCCAGGCTGTTCGGCATCACCGTCATCCACGCCATGGTCATCACGGACATCGACGACAAAATCATCCGGAGGAGCCTGGAGGTAAAGCCTCAGGTGCTGCTCAGGTGCTGCCGGTGCCCTCTGCTCAAATGACGCTGTTTCCTGTCCTCAACAGGAGAAGGTTTCCCCAGCAGCCATCGCGGCTCTGTACGAGGAGGAGTTCAAGAGGGACATGCTGGCATTAAAGGTGAGGTTACAGTTATCCCATGGAAAATCAGAGATGTCCTCCCCACTCAGAATCTGCTGATTCTTTGTGACACACGTGGACTGCAGTCAGTCTGCTTCAGCACTGGACTCAGTGGAGGCTGAGTGTTGCAGGACCCGGCCTGTTGTCATAAAAGTCTGCTCATGTCAGCACCTCAGGTGTTTTTTTGAAACCTCGTAAGGTGCTCATAATGAACGCAGTACGAGATGATTTTTTTTTAACCTACCTATCCCAGTGTATCTCTTTCTGTTTCCTGCTAAAGGTAGCTGCATGACCTCAGACACGTGTCCCCCTGTTTGTGTTTGTCTCTGTGTTTGCATTTCTTGGATGGGTGTTCTGTTAACTGTAATTTCCCCATTGTGGGACTAATAAAGGTATTCGTATTCTTAAACACGTCTTCATATCCTGCCTGTCTTTGAGGTGATTCCTCCTGCGGTGTACTTAAGAGTCACAGAGAACGTGCATCACATCGTTGCCTTCATCGAGAGGATCATCACAAACGGACATGCTTACGTCACAAATGAAGGTAAATCGTGCTCAGATTGTTGCTGTGTTGTGAAATGATGGTTGAACCCCCCCCCCCCCCCCCCGCAGTGTCTGAGGTGCCGTCTGCTGTGGTTGCAGGTGACGTCTACTTTGACATCCAGTCCATTGGTTCCCGCTACGGCAGGTTTGTGGGAGCCGTGGGTTCTCAGGGAGAGCCCGGTAAGTGTTTGTGTTAAAGAGGAGTAATGGAGGACAAAGACAGCTCGGTCTTTTAAATAGGCGACGACTTTCTGTCGCCGTCCCAGTTTTAACCTGTTAACTCGTGGAAATAAATCCTGTGCAGTTCTTCTTTAGTGTTGGCTGTCAGAGCTCTGCAGCCTGGCTGATCCTGTGGTAGAAGTTACTGACAGCAAACACTGCGCCTCCTCCTCAGGCTCCTCAAATAAACGGGACCCGAGGGACTTCGCTCTGTGGAAGCCGTCCAAACCTCAGGAACCGTCCTGGGAATCGCCCTGGGGCAGAGGGAGACCTGGCTGGCATATTGAGTGTTCTACCATTGCTAGGTTTGGCCATTTGCTTTATTCATTCATAATCTATATGGGCATGAATGCTTGGGAATTTCCAAGAATCCATGTTTCTGATACTCATATCTGCCTTTGTCCCAACTACAAAAACCCTCAGTACAGTTTCCTGTCCGGCCCGAGGCAGCAAAGGAGCCGCGATGCTCCCCTCTGTCATTCTGTTATGATCAAATATGCATCTACATCTTGATAATCTGTGGTTTCAGGATGTAAGACAACACAAAGTGTGGTCTTTTTTTCCTGTTACCATCAGGTGCTTTTTGACCTCTCTCAGGACTGAACATTGTGCGGTGAGGTGTTTGCAGGATGGCCCCTCCTGTGGAGAGTAGCAGCAGTTCTGACCTCAGTTTGGAGACACTTTGTAACACTTTTAATACTTCTTCTAACGTCCTCTGAAACGTTTTGGGCCTTTAGGGCTGCCACAAATACCCCAAATTCTCCTTGAGCTCTGAGGATGATCACGTTCTAGTTAAAGAGCATTTAAAGATAACGGCTCTGCTGGGCTGTGCAGGTAAAACGGCCCCTTTAGAGACTGTTAGAAGCAGCACACTGTGCCTGAGTGCTGACGGCTCACAGGGCCTCAGCTCTGCCAGTGGACTTCTCACAGAGAAAGTCCTCAGTCTGCATCCACATATATCCACAGGAAGTGCATATTGAAATGTGAAATAGCCCATCTAATCCAAAAATAGTCTAATATTTGTTTCTGTTGAGAAGGCTCAATCAGTAACCAGAGTTTTGATGCCTTAATTCCCACGGAGGCTGAGTCAGGAATGGGGAGTGTGCTTCCTGTGTCATCATAGTTGGATCTCCTGAATCCTGATTTTGTGTGTTTGTCTGTGATTGCAGGCTCTGATTACAGAGCATGAATCATGAGTGCAGCAATCCTGCTGATTCCTAAGTGTTCACTCAGTTTAAAGTCCTGCCCAGGCGACAGAAACGGGACTATTCAGGAAGTCCCGGAGCTGCAGGAGTTCACGACTCGGAGGTCGTTCTTCCTTAAATCAAAGCCTGAGCAGTGGGAAAGGATGTCAGGGTTCATGCTTTGATTTGCTGAGGATTGGACGGCTTTTACACGCTGCTCAGACGTTTGGTCACCAAACTGCAGCTGAAGGAGGGAGCTGAGACTGTGGGAATGCTGACGTCGCTTCAGTGGAAGTGGTTTCCTTTCTTTAGTCAGTGACAAAGTTGGAATACAGTATTTATTTTTTTCCATAATTCCTAAAATGAAAGCTCAGCTGCAAACACATCCATGACAGTTTTACCCGCCTGTGTGTGTGTGTGTGTGTGTGTGTGTGTGTGTGTGTGTGTGTGTGTGTGTGTGTGTGTGTCCTGGTTCCAGCTGTGTGTTTGGGAGCCAGTTGGATATTCACTCTGGAGGCATTGACCTGGCCTTTCCTCACCACGAGAATGAGATCGCTCAGAGTGAAGCCTATCACCAGTGTGGACAGTGGGCAAACTACTTCCTCCACTCAGGTAACACAACAAGAACCTTACAAAGAGCAGCACACGTCTGTGCAGCAGGTTTACTGAGGAGAGACTTCATGCAGGTGCTGCGCAGGTGTGTTTTGATGGTTGGGTATGAAGCAGAGGTCAGATCATTTTGTTCAGTTAGCACGTCCTCCTCATAGTTTAGGTTCCCCACAGTCTGCTCTTTCATTCATGAACTTCCTCCTGGTGCTCGGCCCGTCTCCTCCCAGCAGAGGCTGTAAGGTTTCTTTAACTGTTGCACGCCCTCCTGTTTGAGTTAAAGTCAGTGAGAGCCGCTCTGCACAGTCTGTGACGTGGCCCTGCTATATGCTCCCCTGATTTATGCTCACCTGCTATATGCTCACCTGCTATATGCTCACCTGCTATATGCTCACCTGGCTGCTTCTTGTTGTTTTTAGGTCACTTACACCTAAAAGGCAGTCCCGAGAAAATGTCTAAATCTTTAAAGAACTACATCACCATCAAGGTACAGTGGATCATTGGCCCTTATTTATTGAGCAGTTACCTGATATTTCCCTTCTGTTCTGCAGCGGGTGAAAATCATTGTCTTTGTCGTCCATCAGGATTTTCTGCAGTCGTTTTCTGCCAATGAATTCCGGATGTTTTGTCTTTTGAGCAAATACAGATCAGGTGAGAGAAATCATCCAGTGCTGGTTGCTGTTAGTCTGTTTGAATGTGACCCTTTGCCCAGTTTGATCAGGATATCTGCGTGTGTAATAATAAACTAATATGATACAGTAATTGTAGCAGTACAGAAAGGTCAAATGGCAGTCACACGGCTGTAATGTTAAAAACCAGCCCTCTGATGTCTCCACAGCCATCGACTACAGTGACAGCAGCATGCTGGAGGCTCGCGCCGCCCTGGGAACCATCTCCACCTTCTTCCATGACGCTCAGGCCTACATGAAGGGACAGCTGCAGTGCTCACACGTGCAGGAGGATTTCCTCTGGAACAGGTGCTGCTTCCTCCTCACTGAGCTCCTGCATGCTTCATCCAAACGTCTTCTTCAGATGTTTGACTTTCTCTTCTGCTCTTTGTGTGTGTGTGTGTGTGTTGCAGAGTTTCTGCTGCCCTATCATGTGTAACTGTTTAAAATGTGTTATGAGCTTTGATTACCGTTTCTGGTGCTACTACAGATGAATGCAGTCTAAAGACCCTGTCAGGATTGTGTATGATACCGTGTGGCCGGCCTCCTGGGGTTTGTAAGTGCCTCAGGTGGAGCTGGGCTCTGTACCGGGGCAGGTCCTGCGTTTAAGCCGTAGCTGTCACACACTCACTCCTCAGCCAGCTGTAATCAGTGAGCGTAGAGCAGCAATCCAATTAACTGTGGAGGCGGAAGAAACGTGGAGCAGTCAGGACAGGAGCCGGGATGAGATGCAGCAGCAGGCAGGCCTGAATGAGCGTCCAACAGCTACTCGTTTAGAAGTGTGTACCTGTGCAGGTATCAGCTGATGCCATCGCTCTTTAAATGTGTTTTTGTGCTTCTTCAGGTTGGCTGAGACCAAATCCAGTGTGATGGATGCTCTGGCAGATGACTTTGATACACCGAGAGCCACGACCGCTCTGCTGAATCTGGTTCGTCATGGAAACTGCCAACTCCAGCCTGTTTCTACGGTAACACACCGCGTCAGTGATGAAAGATCAGTCAGTAGCTCCAGTCTCCACCGTACGAGCGCTCCTGTAGTGTTTCCACCACAGTGTAATGTTGTGGGCAAATGTGCCTGCTGTGCGTGATAACGTGCTGATGAATGTTACTCTAAAGTGCTTTGACTAGAAAGCACTAAATAAATGCTGCTTCATTGTGATGTCAGGGAAATATGAAAACATTTTCTAGGCTATGACATCACCACAGCGTGACCGCTCAGTGGCAGAGGCTCCTGAGCAGATTGACATGGTAGGAACAAGACCGGCAGGAGGAGTTCCTCGCCTGACCTGGAAGGTGAGCAGCTGAGGTTATTGCAGAGTTCCTCAGACTCTGTGTGCTTGTGTTCAGGCTGACGGAGCGGCCCGGAGGCCTGCGGTGTTTGGAGCAATGGTCGCCTACCTCAGAGACATCTTGGATGTGTGTGGGATCGATCTGCACACTCAGGTCAGGGCTTACAGATGACATACAGATTTTCACATTTATGAGTCCAAATGATCTAAATGTGTGTTTCTGACAGTTCAGGAAAATGTAGTCTTTGGACTGCAGTGTAGCTGTGGGAAAGCGTGTGTGTGTGTCTGTGTGTGTGTGTGTGAAACCTAATCAGTGATGGTTCTGTACAAAACATTAGCAGGAAAACCTCTCCCACATTCATCGTCTTCCTTCCACCTTTCCCTGCTACCGTCTGCAGGAGGCCGATGTGCTGAGCAGCTCTGGCAGTCTGGAGGCTGTCGTGGATCAGCTGACTTATTTCAGAAACAAAGTTCGAGCATTCGCGCTCGCTCATCAGGATGCTTCAGCCACGGGATCCCCCACGAAACCTGGACTTCACCCTGAAAGAATCCCTCTCCTTAAAGCCTGCGATGCCCTCAGAGATGACCTGGCACCCTTGGGCGTGGTGATAAAGGTATGCTGAGCTGAAAAGAAGCGTCTCAGTGTGTATACTGTTACAGGTTGGACTGAGGGCACTCTGTGGTGTTTTCAGGATAGAGGAGCCAGCTCCACGTGGGAGATCAACGCGAGCAGGAGAGGACCGAGACCTCAGCATGAAGGCTCAGAGACATCGAGCTGAAAGACTTGGACTAAAAACATCACGACTGCATGAGTGCTGGCTCCTAGTTTAGTTTCAGAAGTCAGCAGGTGTATGAAGATGTTTGCTGCAGAGGGTGGTATGGATTATTACAGCGGCTCAGAGAAGGCACACCTCGTCTAAGACTCAGGCACCTCCTCCTGCGGTTCCTCATCATGCTACAGAGTTAGTGACAGTTTGCTCCATCGTTCATGGCCTCAGTGCAGCCCTCTGAACAGCACTGAACTGCTTTAAGGCTCCTGCAGCTGGACCGTCCTGGTCCCACACAGCATCCTTAAGGTTTGACACTGAGTACCCCATTCACTCTTCCTTTCTCAGCACTAGGCAAGAAAACAGTCTGTATCCACCTTTGCTGTGCACCAGTAATGAAAACAGGGACAACCTCCAGGTGGCTGCTGGGTAATTTAACCATTACTAAATATCTTCATTTATTTGATATGCAAAAATCTTCATTTGGAATTTAACTTGTGAATAAAAATGACAAAAGAAAACTGCAGTATTTCCCTCTGAGTGGAGTACAAAGGAGCATGAAGACTAGCAGAAATACATTATGTACAGTACTCTGTACGGCGCCCCAGTAAAGCACAGAAGCTGTTACATATAATTGTGTTTATTTCAGTGAGGCTGCATCCTCCCCTCTCTGGGTAAACTGGAACTGCATGAAGCTGCTGCTGAGCCGTGAAGTTCCTCTGAAGTGCTGCAGATGAGGTGGTAGCAGAAAGTCCAGTTCTGGTTCGTGAGCTCTGCAGCAGCGCCGCCGCTCACTCGGGCATCAGGTTGATCAGAGAGTTGCTGGCCTGAGCCAGCTCTGCGATGGACACTCGGCCTCTCTGCCTGATGAACTGAGCCACTGAGTCGAGCTCTGCTGGAGTGATGGAGATAAACTTCCCTCTGTCATCAATCACGCCTGCAGCACAGTACACCACAGGACACGTCTTACAGTTCATTCTTTAAACTCTGTATCACCACACAAATAATACTCACTTATTTCTGATAAAAATTACCAGCAGTCACTGCGCACTTCACCACAAACAGCAGCTGGTAGCCACAGACATGCAGTACAGTGTGGGAGGATGTGCAGGGAGCAGAGGGCTGCTGAGGTTCATCTGTGCTGGCTGACATCTCATCATTACAGCACCAACTCCCAATCACTTTCCTGACTCATTGGTGTATGCTCTGGCCTCCTGATATTTTTACCATGTTGAATTTGACCTGCTCTGTACCAGCCACATCAGGCCTGATGCACTAACCTGTGAGGGAGCCTTCGGCTAGCAGGTCCTGTAGTCTGGTGATGGCATCTTTTGTCCTCATCCCAAAATGAGAAGCCAGATCTTCGAGGAGAACCACCTTAGAGCTCTGCAGGACACACGGGACCGTCAGAAAACACCGTCACTTACTCGAGTTCAGGTGCGGTGCGCAGCGCCGCTCACACTCACCTCGATGTATTGGATGAATTCTTGCAGCAGGTTGCGAGACTGAGTCAAAAATACAAAAGGTTATTAGAACTAAAATGTATGCAAAAATCTGTAGATGAAAACGGTGCTGATAGTGGTCCGACCTGGTCCTCAGACAGCTGCTCCTCCTCTCCCTGGTCCTCTACGATGAAGGAGGCTTTAAGTCGTAAGTACTCTTCCTCCTCGCGCTTCTCCTGCTCCTCTTTGGCTCTGCGCTCCTCCTCCTCCTGAATGAAGAGCAGCACAGAGTGTCAGCACCTCCTTATACGAGCACACAGGGACAAAGGTGGGCATGAGTGGGACACCTGTTTCTGTTCCAGCAGCCGCTCCTTCTCCTCTTCCTGCCGCCTTTCCTGTTCTCTGAGCTCCTGCATCCTCCTCCTCTCCTCCCTCTCCTCCATCTCAGCCTGAAAATACAAGTAAACTCTGATGAGTTCAGCAGCGGAGCCTTAAAGCTCTGCATCGTTAACCCAAACCAGATGAATGCTCTAACATCAAGTGCTGAACTTGTAGACCTTGTTGATACTGTGGCTGAAGCACAGTTTGCTGTTACTATCAGGGAATCAGATTAGGGCTGCAGCTATCTGTTATTTTAGTAATCAAGTATTCTATCGATTAATCGAGTAGTCAGAAAAGAAATACTTTTGTCATATTAACAGTTCATCTGCACATTTTAACTTCCGTACTGCAGATGTTTGTGTGAAACAAACATCAGTGGATGGAGCAGCTACAAAGTTCTGTGTTCTTCACCTGCTGATCAGGTGGTCGATGAAGGACCTCCAGCTGTTTACAGGAACAAGCGCTGCTGCTTTGGACGCTAGAAAAACGTTTCCTTTCGCTCCACCTGAGCTCACCGTCTCCGTAAAGGCTCCGCCTCTTTGTGCTCGCTGCGCGTGTGCAGACAGACTGCACGTAGAACAGCTGCTATTGTGTTATCAGTGTTTTTGTTGGAAAAGTGGGGGCTGCATGTGCTTAATGTTGTAATGCTTTGTATCCACACTTGTCCTCCTACATACGTTTCTATTGCAGATCTAGTTTTAGTCTCTCATCAGAGATTACAGCATAAAAACATTTTGACGGAGCTCCTCAGTACGGTCGCTAGTGCTAATGGCAGCGCCTGCTAGCAAAAAGTGGTTATAACAGCTGGGAGGTAACAGCTGAAGTAAAGAAAAAAATAACAGCTGAGCACAACACACAGACACACACACATACACAGCAAAGAGCAGTGGAGGAAAAACTTGTCAGCGATGATCCACTCGGTGTTAAAGGGTTGGTTTTTTTTTTCCAAATGACAGAAATCCATTTATTGCTGCTGATGTGGGTGAAACACACCACTTACACGGACACACCAGAGCGCTGCAGAGTTTAAATGACACATCGAAGCAACAAATTTGTGTCAGGGAGTGTGTCCTTGAGTGTGCCTGTCAATGGACAAGTGAGCAGTACGTCTGTCTCACCTCCCTCTGGGCTTTCTTGGCTTGTTTCTCCTCTAGCTTCCTCTGCTTCTTTGCTCCGACTTTTGCGTTGGGCTGGAAGCTGTGCTGCTCCGCCTCATCGTCCTCCTCCGCAGGCTCCTCCTCTGAAACCAGCACACACCAGTTACATGCTGCTGCTGATTTTCATACTTTATATGAAGCAAAAGACAGGATATACAAAAAAACATGTAGTGGTATAAACTTTAAAGTGTGTGTTGCATATGATGTGTGGATGTGAAAATATAAATTAAAAAAAGAAAATGTAAAAACTGGCATTAAATGCTGTGCACAGATTACTAGTGAGCTCAGCCATAATTTGTACACACTGTAGGTCACAAACACTCAGAGGACTGTGGGGACAGTCAGCTTGCTCCTTGAACTTATGGACGTTTGGCTCCTCTGAATTTCCAGTTTCCACAACAGAATCATATCTGAGGACACACAGGAAACCTGTGCTGCTGCTCTCCTCATATACCCAACTCTACCATACTGTAATGATACTGTGTTGTGTGAGAAACTCAAACAAGTCCAGCAGAAGCTTCAGCAACACATTAGGCAGTGTTTATGTCCTGATTGTGTCAGTCTGGAGCTGACAGCACAGACTCGGGTGTTTACCGCGTTGCACGGCGTCTCTCTGCGGCCGTCTGTTGGCCACCACAGCGGCCAAGTTCCTCCTCCTGCGGGGCATGCCGGCTCCCCGCTCCTCCGCCGCACGCTGAGGGGGCCCCGCTGCACGCACAACCTCCCTGCGCTGCTCCTCATCAGCTGAGCACACAACACAGTGAAACAGTGACCCACGCAGCGCACACAACTCACACAATGAAGATGTCAGAGGAAACAACGCTGCTAATGTCCTCAACACAGCGCGCTTTCCTCTCCAGAGCTCCGTCAGTGGGAGAGTTTAATCAGCTGTGGACGGTTTACATGAACCATGTAATTAACCGATTATTGTTGTTATTAACCAGCTGTCAGTGGATTTACACACGTATATATATGAATATCTGAGTCGGCAGCGCGGCCTCTTACCCTCCCGGCTTCTGCTCCGCGCCTTCAACGCAAACACGATCAAGACGACGAGGATAGCAGCAGCTATCAGATACAGAGCTACATCCATGGCTGCGCTGGATATATACTTCACTAAAGCTGTTTTCGCTCGGGTCTACAGCCTCCTTCGACAGCTCATTACGGAAGCCAGCTTCTTCTCCTTCGGCTTCTTCCGGGCGGGCTTTGGTGCACCGTTAGGAAAGGGTCATAGCGCCCCCTGCTGTGTCGGAGTGTAGTACAGCAGAAAAATGAGTAGTTAAAACTAAATATGAGAGGACAAATACAAAAACTGAAGTCAAATGTAAGCTCAGTCTACCTATGATGGACACAAAGTCCACAAACACAAATATTAATGCTCACAGAACAACAAAATGGTTGTTAAAGTGTTTGCAGCCAGAGGATAAACCAAGTGAAGGATCTAATCATCTGTGATTATCACTGGCAGTCAATCAGGAAATACAAACAGTGTTGCCAACTTAGAGACTTTGTCGCTAGATTCAGCGGCTTTTCAGGCCCTCCTAGCGAGTTTTTTTTTTTTTTTTTTGCCAAAAAAAAACGCTTTGGCATCGCCCGGACACCCAAAAGTACCTGGCTGTTGGTAAGTCACGTGACCTCAATAGTAGACGTGGGTCTGCTCGTCTCCTCGTGATGCAGCCGGCAGATACGACGCCGCAATGAGCGGGTAGCTAAAAGAAGAGCTGCTGTATTTCAGGGAGAGCAAAGAGAGAGAAGTTCACTCAGAGATGGAGAAAGAGGAAGGAGAGGAAGAAGGGAGGTTAGAGTTAAAGGTAAGGACTGCAAAACAAACTGAGGTATGCTGACTTTGTGTTATTCAAAGATTGTATGAAAATACTGCAGTTTAATGTGTGATAAACAGGTCAGCTTGTTGTACTGTATTAACAGTAAAGCTCTGTGTTGATGGTCAGAGTTACAGGTTCCATCAGTGCAGCAGAGATGAGTTTGAATCAAAGCTGCTGATGCTGAGATTCATTCACTGAATCCAGCATTTCTACAGCCTGTATGCTGTCAGTGTAGGGGATGGAGATCAGCTCAGATAGCTGTGAAATACTGGGTTACATCTTTGTGAGTTCACTTCATCCACACAGAGCAGTAAACCTCAGAGCAGCAGCAGCAGCAGGTCAGCTGATCACAGCCTGCACACCAACATCATTTACTGCAGCTACAATAGAAAGCTGTGGTTCTTCTCCCCATGCAGAGCCACTACAGCTGATCTTAGGGTTCCCCCACCTTCTGAATCCCACTGTAACCCCTGAGTATCCTCATGTTGGTGTTTAGGTGGAGGCACAGTCACCCTCTACTATGGAGGACACAGAGAACAGAGCTGTGTTTAAATTCCCTTTAACAGTTTGTGTCCTACAGAACAGATTCAAGCTGAGAGCATTCATTAGGATTAAAATTTAGATTGGAATAACATTTGTATTCTCATGTAATATTATTTTATGTTATTACAATAATATATAATGAGGTTCAGTTAGCTTTACAGAAAAATAGCAGGTAGAAACGTCCTCCAAAGAACTACTTTTACTTTTTTACTTTTACTTAAGTAAAGATGTTGAACCAGTACTTCGATTTTTTTCACACAAGTACTTGTACTTCTACTGAAGTACAGAATGTCAGTACTTTTGCCAACTCTGTTTAAAATTAAACCATAACATTGATGAGATGCATTGCATATAAGTAATGGTTTGTGAACACATCGGCCGTGGCATTTCTTCCTTTCATAGTAGAAGTTGTTCATTTATAGTAACTTTGATATATTTATGGGAGTACTGAATGAAAGTCTTTAAAAAGTAGTACAATTTAGGGGATAGTACTCATAACAGCAAAAGAGATGGGAAAAGACGCCCATGGAGGACAGCAAAGGTCTCGGTCATAAGGTGCCTGCTACTTTGGCGTGCCCCCCTGCTACACCAAAACAATTTGAAAGCCCTGAATGCAATCATGACATTGAAAGACAATAAGGCAGTATGGATAACATTTGTACTGACTACACACAAAGTGTCTGCAGTGTGTCTGCTAGCTAAAAGAAGAGCTGCTGTATATCAGGGAGAGCAAAGAGGGAGAGAAGTTCACTCAGAGCTGGAGGACAGGAGAGGAAGAGGTTAGATTGAAGACTGCTCAGGCCCATCTGATAAACTGAAAAGCTTCCATTTTAAAATCAGATATTGGATCTCTTTGTGATGTGAAGTTATTGTTTTCTCATATTGTGAAACGTCCTGCAGAACAAATTGAGGTACACTAACTTTGTGTTACTCAAAATACTGCAGTTTAGTGCAGGATAAACAGGTCAGTTTGCTGTACTGTGGTGAGTTTAGAGTAAAGCTCAGTGCTGGACTGGTGCTCAGCAGCTGTGGTGTTCATGCTCAGCAATGGTTACATCAAGTGTAGCAGAGATTAGTTTGAATTGAAGCTGATGATGCTTAGATTCAGTCATTGAAATCATCCTTTTTACAGTCTGTATGCTGTCAGCGTATTGATGGAAATGAGCCAAAAGAGTTCATCAGATTCTGGGTTACACTTTACTGAATTCAGCTGTTTAAATCCACACAGAGCAGCAGCAGCTGATCACAGCCTGCACACAAAAAAGCTTCTGGAGGTCACAATCGAAATGATTAATCTGTGATTAATCACCCCACGCTGAGCCTCTACGGCCGATCGTAGGGTTCCCCAATCCGCTGAGTGCCACTGTAACCCCTGACTGTACTTATTTCCCTGTTCAGCTGAGGCAGAGTCGCCCTCTACAATGTAGGTAACAGAGCTGATTATTAATGCTCTTTACTTTTTCTGCTCATGTTCTACACAGCAGTGTCAAAGCTGAGTGCATTCATTAGAATTAGATTGAAATCAAGTTTGTATTCTCATGTAATAATATTGTTTTATTACATTAATATAGCACGAGGTTCAGTTAGCTTTGCACAAATAGAAACGTCCTCCAAAGAGCTGCTTTGACTTTCAGTACATTTCAAAGCCTGTACTTTTTACTTTTACTTTAGTAAAGAAGTCGAACCAGTACTTTAAGTTTTAGAGTTTTTGAACATAAGTATCTGTACTTCTACTTAAGTAGTACAGTTTCTGAAAGTCTTCAAGAAATAGGAACACATCCAGCAAAGAGCTGACACAGGACCTGAGAGCTGCATCTGACCCTTCAGCCGATCCACCTGCTGTTCAGTGAAGCCTCATCAGAAATGGGATCAGTGGAAGGGCGGCTGTCAGGAAGAGAAACAGGGAGGAGAGGCTGAGGCATGCCAAATTATACAAGAATCTGACTGAAAATCAGCAGGTCTGATGGAGTGGTGAATCCAAATTAGAATTTTTGGGTTCAAATTGTCATCGTGTGTGTATGGAGGAGGTCAGGAGAGAGCTACAAAACCTTCATGTAATGTGTCGTCCATAGAGTGGAAGGAAATGTGGGAATGTTGGCTGTCGATCCCCACATGTGTCTACGGAGTGTTTACTGATATTGGTGTAGATTAGCCATGGGGCTAACTGTTAGCACCAAGCACCAATGCAGGAGTGCGTGCAGAGAGCTTATGGCGGTATATGATCTGGTGCATATACCGAGCTGTAATCACAGTGATTGTTCGTGTATTTTGTTTAAGGGGCCGGGCCGCTCGCTGTAAAGCGGTGCGCCTCGGATGAGCCCAGAGACTGACAGCTGTGTAACAGTGTACCATGTGTGTATATTTGCAGGACAGCAGACTGTGGAGTAAAGGCAGACTCACAAAAACACACTGGTCTTTGTTCATTTTAATTCAAGTGTAATAAGGAGTCTTTTCTGACCCGATCACCTGAAATATAAACTTCAAAATGATTTAATACATATATAAAAATAAATAATGTGCAGACTTCAGTTGTCTTCAGTTGACCAAATAATCAGTCGATCAATTGAGGAAATGAGGAATCAATCAAGTGTGCAAAAGGTGCTGGTGGACACACTGAAAGCATCTCTGCTGGTCGTTTCTTTACAGACACACACACACAGTGACTCCTTTGTTTGTTGTCGCTGAGCCGTTACTGATCAGAGTAAAATATCTGTGTTAATGTCTGAACTCACACAGCCTCCTGGATGCAGCTACACACAATACATCAAGTTCATTAACACACAACTCGAGATATGACCAGAATGTTTTGTGTTCAACGTGTGGTAAAACTTACAAATTTTATATGGTTTACATGGTGGAATAGTTTGTGATAACACAGCATCCTGGAGAATAACTGTATAATATCTTAGTTAATAGATATTCACCAGCTGGACTGGAAACAGTCATCATTTTTTATGTTAAAATAGTAGGAAGGCTAAAAGGAACCACGACACTTTTCACTGACTTGTGAAAATGGAAATTTGAAACTGCTGGCTAAGGCTAATCGTAGATTTGGTAAGATCGTTATTCACGTCGGCAGTAATGACACCCGGTTACGCCAATCGGAGGTCACTAAAATTAATATTGAGTCGGTGTGTAACTTTGCAAAAACAGTGTCGGACTCTGTAGTTTTCTCTGGGCCCCTCCCCAATCAGACCAGGAGCGACATGTTTAGCCGCATGTTCTCCTTGAATCGCTGGCTGTCTGAGTGGTGTCCAAAAAATGACGTGGGCTTCATAGATAATTGGCAAAGTTTCTGGGAAAACCTGGTCTTGTTAGGAGAGACGGCATCCATCCCACTTTGGATGGAGCAGCTCTCATTTCTAGAAATCTGGCCAAATTTATTAACCCTCCTAAAAACTGACTACCCAGGGTTGAGACCAGGAAGCAGAGTTGCAGTCTTACACGCCTCTCTGCAGCTTCTCTCCTCCTGCCATCCCCCCAAAACCCCATCCCCATAGAGTCGGTGCTGCTCCCAGACCACCAAAAACCAAAGCTAAAATCAGCAAAAAGCTATTTAAGCATAAAAATTCAAAAACAATAAATAATACAGCTTCATCAACTGCACCAAAAAATAAAACAATTAAATGTGGATTGTTAAACATTAGGTCTCTCTCTTCCAAGTCCCTATTAGTAAATGATTTAATAATTGATCAACGTATTGATTTATTCTGCCTTACAGAAACCTGGTTACAGCAGGATGAATATGTTAGTTTAAATGAATCAACACCCCCGAGTCACAGTAACTGTCAGAATGCTCGAAGCACAGGTCGAGGAGGAGGATTAGCTGCAATCTTCAATTCCAGCTTATTAATTAATCAAAGACCCAGACAAAGTTTTCATTCTTTTGAGAGCCTGACTCTTAGTCTTGTCCATCCTAATTGGGAAAATCAAAAACCTGTTTTATTTGTTATTATCTATCGTCCACCTGGTCCTTACTCAGAGTTTCTGTCTGATTTCTCAGACTTTTTATCTGATTTAGTGCTCAGTTCAGATAAAATCATTATAGTGGGTGATTTTAACATCCATGTAGATGCTGAGAATGACAGCCTCAACACTGCATTTAATCTATTGTTAGATTCAATTGGCTTCTCTCAAAATGTAAAGGAGCCCACCCACCACTTTAATCATACTCTGGATCTTGTCCTGACATATGGCATAAAAACTGAAGACTTAACAGTATTCCCTGAAAGCCCCCTCCTGTCTGATCATTTCTTAGTAACATTTACATTTACTTTAATGGATTACACAGCAGTGGGGAATAAGTTTTATTACAGTAGAAGTCTTTCTGAAAGTGCTGTAACTAAGTTTAAAGATCTAATTCCTTCATTGTTATGCTCTTCAGTGCCAACACAGTGCAGAGCAGCTACCTAAACTCTGCTCCCAGTGAGGTCGATTATCTCGTCAATAGTTTTACATCCTCACTGCGTATAACTTTGGATACTGTGGCTCCTCTGAAAAGGAAAGCTTCAAATCAGAAGTGCCTGACTCCGTGGTATAATTCACAAACGCACAGCTTAAAGCAGATAACCCGAAAGCTGGAGAGGGAATGGCGTCTCACTAAATTAGAAGATGCTCATTTAGCCTGGAAAAAGAGTTTGTTGCTCTATAAAAAAGCCCTCCGTAAAGCTAGGACATCTTACTATTCATCATTAATTGAAGAAAATAAGAACAACCCCAGGTTTGTTTTCAGCACTGTAGCCAGGCTGACAAAGAGTCAGAGCTCTGTAGAGCCGAGTATTCCTTTCACTTTAACTAGTAGTGACTTCATGGATTTCTTTACAAATAAAATTTTAGACATTAGAGAAAAAATTATTCATAACCATCTCAAAGATTATTCTTCATGTTCGGCTGCTTTCAGCACTGCTGGTATTTGTTTAGACTCTTTTGCTCCAGTTGATCTTTCAGAGTTAACTTCAATAGTTACTTCCTCCAAACCAGCAACATGTTTGTTAGATCCCATTCCTACTAGACTGTTCAAAGAAGTCTTTCCAATTATTGATGCTTCAATCTTAAAAATGATCAATCAGTCTTTATTAGTTGGCTATGTACCACAGACCTTCAAGGTGGCTGTAATTAAACCTCTACTTAAAAAGCCATCACTGACCCAGCTGTCTTAGCTAATTATTGGCCAATCTCCAACCTTCCTTTTCTCTCAAAGATTCTTGAAAGAGTAGTTGTAAAACAGCTAACTGATCATCTGCAGAGGAACGGTTTATTTGAAGAGTTTCAGTCAGGTTTCAGAATTCATCACAGTACAGAAACAGCATTAGTGAAGGTTACAAATGATCTTCTTAGAGCCTCTGACAGTGGACTCATCTCTGTTCTTGTCCAGTTGGACCTCAGTGCAGCTTTGATACTGTTGACCATAACATTTTATTACAGAGATTAGAGCTTGCTATAGGTATTAAAGGTACTGCACTGCAGTGGTTTGAATCATATTTATCTCATAGACTCCAATTTGTTCATGTAAATGGGGAGTCTTCTTCACACACTAAGGTTAATTATGGAGTTCCACAGGGTTCTGTGCTAGGACCAATTTTATTTACATTATACATGCTTCCCTTAGGCAGTATTATTAGAAAGCACTGCATCAATTTTCATTGTTATGCAGATGATACTCAGCTTTACCTATCAATGAAGCCAGATGACACACATCAATGAGTTAAACTGCAGGAATGTCTTAAAGATATTAAGGCCTGGATGACCTCTAATTTCCTGCTTCTAAATTCAGATAAAACTGAAATTCTTGTTCTCGGCCCCACAAATCTTAGAAACATGGTGTCTAACCAGATACTTACTCTGGATGGCATTACTTTGGCCTCCAGTAACACTGTGAGAAATCTAGGAGTCATTTTTGACCAGGATATGTCCTTCAATGCACATATTAAACAAATATGAAGGACCGCTTTTTTGCATTTGCGCAATATTTCTAAAATTAGAAACATCCTTTCTCAGATTGATGCTGAAAAGCTCATCCATGCATTTATTACTTCTAGGCTGGACTATTGTAATTCATTATTATCAGGCTGTCCTAAAAGCTCCCTGAAAAGCCTTCAGCTGATCCAAAATGCTGCAGCTAGAGTACTGACAGGGACTAGAAAGAGAGAGCATATTTCTCCCATATTGGCTTCTCTTCATTGGCTCCCTGTTAAATCTAGAATAGAATTTAAAATCCTTCTCCTCACATACAAGGTCTTGAATAATCAGGCACCATCTTATCTCAAAGACCTCATAGTACCATATCACCCCAACAGAGCACTTCGCTCTCAGACTGCTGGCTTACTTGTGGTTCCTAGGATACTTAAGAGTAGAATGGGAGGCAGAGCCTTCAGCTTTCAGGCGCCTCTTCTGTGGAACCAGCTCCCAGCTTGGATTCAGGAGACAGACACCCTCTCTATTTTTAAGATTAGGCTTAAAACTTTCCTTTATGATAAAGCTTATAGTTAGGGCTGGATCAGGTGACCCTGAACCCTCCCTTAGTTATGCTGCTATAGGCCTAGGCTGCTGGGGGGTTCACATAATGCACTGTTTCTCATTCACCTTATTTACTTTGTTTATACTCCACTCTGCATTTAATCATTAATTGATATTAATCTCTGGCTCTCTTCCACAGCATGTCTTTCTCTCCCCTCAGCCCAACCGGTCGCGGCAGATGACCCCCCCTCCCTGAGCCTGGTTCTGCTGGAGGTTTCTTCCTGTTAAAAGGGAGTTTTTCCTTTCCACTGTCGCCAAGTGCTGCTCATAGGGGGTCGTTTTGACTGTTGGGTTTTCTCTGTATTATTGTAGGGTCTTTACCCACAATACAAAGCGCCTTGAGGCGACAGTTTGTTGTGATTTGGCGCTATATAAATAAAATTGAATTGAATTGAATTGAATTGAATTGAATTGAATTGAACTTGTAATTGACCGTTCTTTAACCAATGAGCATGAGGTGTGAAACCAGAGTTAATTCTTCTGTTTGAAACACTGAAGCCAAATTTACAGAACAGATTTCATTTTTAACCTCAAATATGTGACTGAGCCCATAAACTGAGCAGGAAATCTGAAAGAGTCTAAAAACTCAGACCTTTTACTTTATGCTCACCACTGTTCATGGAGCGACAATACAGAAGAAGTAATTGGTCAGTAGGTGGTGTTTAAGGCCTGCACCATCTTACTGTCTAACATAAATCTGCAGTACAAGTTACTGCGTTGGTCTCGGTGGTACCCAGGTACCTTTGTAATGCTGAGACCACCTTTTTAAACCTGAAGTCACCTCACAAGACCATTGTGGCGGATGCTGGTCTTTCAAGGAGGGGAAGCTCAATTTCAGCCTACATCATAAAATGTGTCGGTATTTATACGTAAATTCTACCCTCCGTTCCTTTTCAAGAAAATGATCTGTGACCCTGTCGTACCAACAAGGCATCTTTTCCAGGGACTTGACTAGTGTCCTCTCAATGGCCAGCAGAGCTAGGCTGCTTAAACGGCCTTGGCCCATGGTGTTGCGGGTGTAAGACTTGAGCCGCTTTAAACAGGAGAAGCTCCTCTCTACACCTGCAGATGTAGCTCCAATCGTTGCCATTAATGACAATAGTTTGTACACCTGAGGCATTGCACTGTCCAACTCCGGTCCACCACTTTCAAACTGTCTGCCATTATGTGCAGCTTGCTACCTAGCTAGGTCGCTAGCTGGGACTGGCGCGAGGTTAGTGTTCAGTGTGTCCGCCTGTGAGTGCTTTGTGACGGTGGAGGGGCTCAGCAGCACCCGCTGGACAGAAACTGCGATAGAAGTCAGAAAGTGTGGTATCGTAGATGTTTAATTGTTCTTACATATTTGCTTTCTGCACGAGTATTTGTTATTTGATGTTGTCAGCAATATGTGTTAATGCTGCAGTAAGATTGAGCCCAGTAGGGGGCAGACTGAGACTATTATAAGCATTGTTGTAACTGTGTTCTTGAGTAGAACAAGCGTGCCTAAAAAAGAAGATGTCTGCCGCTCGTACAGTGTTATGTGTGCATGTTGGTCTGCTGGGTCATTAAAGTGAGATCAAGCTGAATATGAATTTCCTGAAGATGTTACATCTTTTTGGCGACGAGGATTACTCAGAAGAGAAGTAAAACAAAAAGAGTGACGGGAGCCTGCGACAGGTTTGGCTAAAAGACAGAGGGAGAGAGAGCGGGGATACGAAGAGGAAACATGGCTACAATCGGTACGTTGGCACCGTACGATCCCAAAAGCCAAACGTGGGATGAGTACAGTGAAATACTGGAGCAGTTTTTCGCAGCTAATGGGATTACTAACGCAGACAGGCAAAAGACAATATTAATAAGTGTCGTTGGAGCATCGACCTACAGCCTGATGCGTAATCTTCTCAGCCCAGCCAAGCCAAAGGACAAAACTTTCCAAGAGCTTGTAACTGTGATGAAAAACCACTTTGAACCAAAGCCCAGTGAAATTGTGCAAAGGTACAAATTTGATTCCCGCAACCGCAAGCCCAGTGAAACTGTCATGGAGTACGTGGCCGAGCTGCGTCGCTTAGCGCAGGATTGTAACTATGGCAACACGTTGCAACAGAGGCTGAGAGACCGGATCGTCTGCGGAATTAATGACGACAGAATTCAGAGGCGTCTCCTGTCAGAAACAGACCTCACGTTTGACAAGGCTCTGTCAATCGCTGTGTCACTGGAGACCGTAAATAAAAATGCCCAGGACCTACGGACCTCAGGTGCGACAGCAAAATGTTTCAGCGTCACCCGAGGGTCGCAGGAGGCTCGTACATTTAAAGGAGAAAGCAGAGAGTGTTATCGATGCAAAGGAACCAAT
The DNA here is from genome assembly GCF_007364275.1 of Archocentrus centrarchus. NCBI lineage: Eukaryota > Metazoa > Chordata > Actinopteri > Cichliformes > Cichlidae > Archocentrus > Archocentrus centrarchus. The sequence continues at coordinate 31,049,120 of NC_044347.1, forward strand.
CACACAGCAGCCAACTGTAAGTACAAACAAGAAAAATGTTATGTTTGTGGCAAAGTAGGCCACATAACAAGAGCATGTAGGAACAAAGCTAAACAGAACCAGAAGAAGTATGGACTAAAAACTGAAAAGACAGACAAAAAGCAGAGTTCACACTACCATTCTCACAAAGTTCATGAGATAGGTGATGGAAGTAAAAGTGAGAGCTCAGAAGAGGACTCATTCACACTTAACTGTATCAAGTGTATCCAAGAGCATCAGAGTAAACTGTACAGATTAGGGCGCCGGAGTGCAGTGCACCTGAGAAAAGTAGACCCCTACACTGTGGATATGGAACTTAATGATCAAGTTTTAACCTTTGAAATTGATACTGGATGCTGCCTAACAGTTACAAATGAACAGACTTGGAAATGCTGCAAACTCCCCAGCCTGAGGCCTGCCAAAATCAAGCTGGAATCATACACAGGGGATCCTGTGAAGGTGATTGGTGTAACAGCTGTCAGAGTCAGGTACAAGCAGCAGAGGAAAACACTGCCCCTTGTGGTGGTCGAAGGGGACGGCCCCAGCTTGCTAGAACGAGGCTGGCTAGAGGAAATACACCTGGACTGGAGAGAAATCAAAAACAAACACAAAGCTAAGAAGGTGCACCAGGTAAAGACAACAGAAAATAACACACTACAGCAAGTTTTAAGCAAACATGAGGATGTGTTCAAAGAGGAGTTGGGCACCCTGAAAGGCACAAAAGCGACCATTCATGTAAAACGGGATGCTACCCCACGATTTTTCCGTCCACGATCAGTTCCGTTTGCCATGCGAGCAAAAGTAGATGAGGAAATAGACCGACTGCTAAAAGAAAACATAATCTCACCTGTGAAATATGCTGAATGGGCGGCACCTGTTGTGCCGATTCTGAAGCCTATAGGGACAGTAAGGTTGTGTGGAGACTACAAGCTTACTGTAAACACAGTAGCTTCTCTGGAACAGTATCCAATACCCAGAGTGGAGGACCTGTTTGCTGCACTTTCTGGAGGAAAGCAGTTCTCAAAACTGGATATGAGCCACGCTTACCAGCAAATACTCCTGGATGACAAGTCCAAAAAGTATGTGACAGTGAACACACACTGGGGGCTGTTCACAAATAACAGACTGCCTTTTGGAGTGGCTTCTGCTCCAGCCATTTTCCAGAGGACCATGGAAGGCCTTTTGAAAGGGATACCCCTAGTGGCTGTGTATTTAGATGACATTTTGGTGAGCGGGGTGAATGAGGCAGATCATCTAAAGAACCTGGATGAGGTGTTGGTCAGGTTGAAAGAGGCAGGCTTACGACTGAAAAGAAGTAAGTGTGTCTTCGTGCAAAATGACGTGGAGTACTTGGGGCACAAAGTGGATGCACAGGGGCTGCACCCTGTAGAAAAGAAAGTTAAAGCCATCATGGACGCTCCTACTCCTACAAGTGTCACAGAACTCAAAGCATACTTAGGTTTGCTAAACTATTACAACAAGTTCCTTCCCAATCTGGCAACACTGCTGGCCCCCCTGCATGAACTCTTAAGGAAGGACATGCGTTGGACATGGCAAAAGAAGCAAGAAGAAGCTTTTCAGAAATCAAAGGCTCTGTTGAACTCAGCAGATGTGTTGGTTCATTACTCAGCAGACCAAGAGTTAATTCTCTCTTGTGACGCATCTCCATATGGTGTGGGCGCCGTTTTGTCACACAAGATGAATGATGGCAGTGAAAGACCCCTGGGGTTCATGTCACGCACACTCTCTCCAGCTGAAAAGAGATATTCTCAGCTTGACAAAGAAGGTTTGGCTGTAATGTTTGGCATCCAGAAATTCCACAAATATTTGTATGGTCGAGTCTTCACTATTTATACAGACCATAAGCCCCTGATTTCTCTTTTCAACATGAAGAAGCCTATACCTCAGATGGGCTCACCAAGAGTGCAAAGATGGGCTGTGACATTGAGTGCCTATGAGTACCACATTGTGTACAAACCTGGAAAACACCATGCAAATGCAGATGCGCTTAGCAGATTACCTGTACCAGACACGGCCCCTGAAAAAGAGATGACAGAACAAGTCTTAATGATGGATGTATTAGATGACACACTTGTGGACACCACACAGCTCAAACGCTGGACAGCTAAGGATATCATCTTGTCCCGAGTTCATGAGTATACCTTAAAGGGCTGGCCGGCACAGACCGATACTCGCTTCAAACCATATCAACAAAGAAAAATGGAACTGAGTGAGAGGGATGGATGTGTGCTCTGGGGAGCTAGAGTAATTATCCCCACCAAAGGCAGAGACAAAATACTGAAACTTCTGCACCAGACTCACACAGGCATGTCAAAGATGAAGGGCCTGGCAAGGTCATATGTATGGTGGCCGGGGATGGATGAGAGTATCGAAAGAGAGGTACAGTCATGTGACGAGTGTCGAAAACACCACAAATCACCACCCACTGCACCATTACACCCCTGGGAATGGCCAGAATCACCGTGGTCAAGGATTCATGTGGATTATGCAGGGCCATTCTTAGGTGAAATGTTTCTCCTCATTGTGGATGCTCATTCTAAATGGATGGACATTTACCCAGTGAAATCGCCTACATCACAGGCTACCATCGAGAAACTGAGACAGAGTTTCAGTGTGTTCGGTCTGCCGAAAATGTTGGTATCAGACAATGGAACATGTTTCACAAGTGCTGAATTTGCGACATTCATGAAGCGAAATGGAATTGATCATATGAGATCAGCACCTTTTCATCCATCTTCCAATGGCCTGGCAGAGAGGGCAGTCCAGACCTTCAAGGAGGGGATGAAGAAAGTAAAAGGTGACACACTGCAAACAAGACTGTCAAGATTTCTGTTCAGTTATCGCATTACGCCGCATGCAACAACAGGCTTGTCACCAGCGGAGTTGATGATGTCTCGGAGACTCAGATCAGCTTTTGACCTGCTCATGCCTGATGTAAAAACCAAAGTGCAGCAAAAACAACTGAAACAGAAAGAGAGTCATGACACAAAGAAGAAACTGAGAAGTTTTGCACCAGGAGACAAGGTGTTCATCAGAAACTACTCCTACGGTCCAAAGTGGATCCCAGCTGTTATCTTGAGCTCATCAGGTCCTGTGTCATACACTGTCACCATTGGAAATGGTCAAACCCTGAAACGACATGTGGATCAGGTGAGATCCAGATTAAAAGACACTGTCCCAAGTGAACTAGACACAGAGGGGGAACCGGGACCTGACACAGACTCAGGCTCCCACAACTGCTTACCCACCATAATGGACACAACTTCACAAGCCTTGTCATGTGATCCTCAGGAGCTGCCACCTGCTCCAAACATCCAGGCTCAGCCTGAGGCACCAGCTGCGCCTGAGGTGCGACGTTCTCAGCGAGAGAGACGTTCACCTGTGCATCTCAAAGACTTTGTTAGATAGAGACTTTTTTCTTGGAGAAGTTATGTGCTCTAAGTTCACAGTAGTGTTGTAGTCAAGACCACCTAACCCGAGACCGAGACAAGACCAAGACCAGAGGGTATCGAGACCGAGACAAGACCAAGACTTTTAGGGTCCGAGACCAGTCGAGACCAAGACCGAGGGGGGGCGAGACCGAGACAAGACCAAGACCAGTGCCTGACACTACATGACACAATAAAATGTGAAACATGATCAAAATCACTTCTCAAATTGATCTGAAAGATCCGCATTCCCATAAAATCATCCTGATATTAAAAACTCACAGCTCAAATAAATATAACCATCTTTATTTAATCCTCCTGGGTGACTTCCATCATTTATCACAGAATGTAAAACAATTATTCATAGTTCATCACAATAGTCTTAACTTTTCTCTGCCTTTCATAAACTATGCATAAAGTTGTGTTGTTTTTAAACCAACAACCTTTGTAAAAATGGGTGCTTTTTCAAAACCACATAGCTAAATGTGTAAAACTGAAAAAATGGCAAACACTCATCAACAGTAAGAACTAAAGCCTTTAATCTTATACAGATTAAAGCTGCAGGATGTAACTTTTATAAAAAATCTGGTTTTTACATATTTGTTAAAACTGTCACCATGTCAGACAGTATGAGACCGATAATCTGCGAAAAAAATGGAGCTCCTCATCAGAATCAGAATCAGAATCAGAAGGTTTTTATTGCCATATGGGTGAACAGGTTCACAGCATTAGGAAATTGCTGCGGTACTTCGTGCTTACAGAAAAAAAAAAAAACAAATAAGTATAAAAACTATAAGACAATATACAAGTATACAAATTGCAAATATACAGAGATATTAGAGCTTACAAAATATACAGTGCAGCGACTAATTAAAAGATAAAAGAATGTAAACTATATTCCACTAATATGTACATCAGTGCAATCAGACAGGTGCATAGACATAGGGTCATCAGCGTTTGTGGAGGGTGGTGGTCACAGTCTTAGGGTAACTGTTCATGAGTCCAACAGCAGAGGGGAAGAAACTGTTCTTATGGCGGGAGGTTCTGGTCCGTATGGACCGTAGCCTCCTGCCTGAGGGGAGAGGGTCAAAAAGTCTGTGCCCAGGGTGAGAGTGGTCGGCTGTGATCCGACCTGCACGCCCCAGTGTCCTGGAGGTGTACAGGTCCTGGAGAGATGGGAGGTTACAGCCAATCACCTTCTCAGCAGAGTGCACAACGCGCTGTAGTCTCTGTTTGTCCCTAGTGGTGGCTCCAGCGTACCACACAGTGATGGAGGAGGTAAGGATGGACTCAATGATGGCAGTATAGAACTGCACCATGGTCCTTGCTGGCAAGTTGAATTTCTTCAACTGCCGCAGGAAGTACATCCTCTGCTGGGCCTTTTTGACGACAGAGGTGATGGTGGGCTCCCACTTGAGGTCCTGGGTGATGGTAGTTCCCAGGAAGCGAAAAGAGTCCACTGTGGTGATGGGGGTGTCAGTCAGGATGATGGAGGGTAGAGGGGCTGTGTGCTTCCTAAAGTCCACTATAATCTCCACTGTCTTCTGGGCGTTCAGTACCAGGTTATTGTGGCTGCACCAGGACACCAGACGTTTGACCTCCATCCTGTAGGCCGACTCGTCCCCGTCTGAGATGAGTCCGATGAGAGTCATGTCGTCTGCAAACTTAATAAGCTTGACAGACTGGTGGTCAGAGGTGCAGCAGTTGGTATACAGGGAGAAGAGCAGAGGAGAGAGGACACAGCCCTGAGGAGTGCCGGTGCTGATGGTCCGGGAGTCCGAGACATTCTTCCCCAGCCTCACGTGCTGCTTCCTGTTCATCAGGAAGTCAATGATCCACCTGCAGATGGGATCTGGCACGTTCATCTGGGACAGCTTGTCTTGGAGGAGATCAGGGATGATGGTGTTGAAGGCAGAGCTGAAGTCCACAAACAGGATCCTGGTGTAGGTTCCCTGGGAGTCCAGATGCTGTAGGATGAAGTGCAGAGTCAGGTTGATGGCGTCGTCCACAGACCTGTTGGCTCTGTAGGCAAACTGCAGGGGGTCCAGAAGGGGGGCTGTGAGGGACTTGAGGTGGGACAGCACCAGACGCTCCACCTCCTCCCTGAAAAGCTCCCAGTCAAAAACAACCAGTCAGAGCCAGGAGGAGGGTCTTAGCACTGTCAATCACTCCTGGTGTATGCTGCTCAATGTAGTTGTGTGCAACACTTCATAATTTGGTATTGTAGCTACTCTGGTCTGCTCAAAAGGACTTCACGCTTCGTACTGATGTCCACAGACATTTATTTCTTTTATAGATCATAAACGATGCACGGATCATCAATGGAACACCTGGAACACCTGTTGACCAGTAGTAGAATATCGTTAGTAGATTTGAGTCTTTTATCGACGATTTCGTTTCTCTCTGCCTTCTCTTGTGTCCGTTCTCTCCCGCTACTGACAACACACACTTCCGGGTCATGCATTTCCATGACTTAATACAAATATAGTTTTCTTTTAAGCACCGGTAATTTTACAAACAAACATTAACTGAAATGCCATGTAACTTATTGTTATAAAATAATTGTGCCATTATTAAACCAAAATTAGCAAATAAAATCTCGTAGCATATTCCTACTTCCTGTCACTACGGCAACCCACACAGACCACCATAGCGTCAGCTACAGGTATCGATCCAATGTAAAGTAAACACAGGGCCATTATAACCGATACTGATACCAATACTTTTTAATAATTATGAAGAATTTCCATGAAGTTTAACTGGTTTGAGATTTTTTTCCTTTGGATCATTAATTAGTTAAAACCCAGGATAGAATTGGGCAAAGTTTATATGTAAGTAGAAAATACTTTATCAAAATAAAAGTTATTGTTCTGAAACAATAGAACAAAACAATTTTCCCCATAAATTGATGTCTGGATTTTTTTTTTCATAAATTAAGTGTACAAAATCATCACTCAAGAACAAATGCAAACTTTTTTCCAGGTAGATTTTTCAGAAAGTATAATAAAAAAATTTAATAAAAAATGTTCCTTCATTCACTAATTTTCTACAAATTTAAATTTAAATTTGATTTAAATGTTTCATAGCAAAATCCTTTTTTTTCCCAAATAAAATATGTTATGCATCACATGACAGTATAACAAAACACTGTGGGGAGGGGAGGAGCAAAGTGCTCTGTGCTGTGACAGGAGCCACACTTAGACAGTCAGCTCGCATCTTTGATGAAACCGCAGCACTGCATACAGGAGAGAAACTGAAGCCAAAGTATCGATCTCATCACACTGATATTGATCAATACCAATACCAATGTTGGCATCCATATTATCGATATCAGGATCAATCTGCCCACCACTTGCTCAATGTACTGATGGCGGAGAAACAACTTACTTACTTCTCTGCTGTTACCATTGGTGGTGGCCATGGTAACTTCCGGGTTCTAGCAAGAAATATTCCTCACCCCAGCACTAATGCTAATGCTAATTAGTAAGCTAATACTAACCACCAAATGCCGCTCCCACTTGTTAATTGAATGATGGGGCCTAAGACATAACCAGAAAGCAGTAATCAGTTTTTTTGGACGTGTAGTTACATTTCTCGAGGTGCATGTCAGGTTTGCTTCAGAGAGGATTTTCAGTTATACACAAAGGATCAATGCAGAACTCTAAATCAGGCCTTATTAGATCGATAGAATGATCATTTTTGCATATAATCCAGAAAAGTTACATTTATACATCAAGCATTTAATGTGTCCCAGAGTGCCGTTTCCTTCCACTGTGTTTGCAGAAATCACATAAAAAAATACACAACAAAAACATAATCCAGATTCCTCAGCTGCTAATAGCATTTCCTACATTTGAATATCAGCCACCATATTGTGAGCATAAACTATCACGTTTTTAATGCAACAATAGGAAGTGACATCATCTTGCTGGGAACTGTAGTATTTTATTCTTGAAGGCCTCTCATAGCTCTACTGGTGCTGAAAACTAATGTTTGACTATGGCTTTCTGAATACAAGTAGGGCTGCAACTATCAATTATTTTACTAATCAAGTATTCAATTGATTACTCCGTCAATTAATCAAGTAATTGGATAAGAAATTATTTTTCATTTTAACAATTCATCAGCATATTTTAACTTCCGTACTGCAGATGTTTCTCTGTGTGAAACAAACAGGGTGGATGGAGCAGCTACAAAGTTCTCTGTTCTTCATGTTGCTGATCAGGTGGTTGATAAAAACATTTTGACGGAGCCCCTCTGTACTGAAGGGGGTGGAGGGGGCACCGAACGATTGCTAGTGCTAATGGCAGCCCCCCTTTCCCCAGTACACTGTGGTTATAGATCTGTTCTGGTGGCTACAGCTGACGTAAAGAAAAAATAACAGCTGACATCCTCTGCACAACAGGCACGCACATTCAAACATGCGCACTCACAGCACAGAGAAGTAGGGGCGTGAAAAAACATCTCAGCGATCCACTCGTGTTAAAGGGTCGTTTTTATTTTTTTTGGAAATGCTCCGCTTACACAGAGACACCTGAGCTGCAGAGCTGAAACGAAACATCAAAGCAACAAATTTGTGTCGAGGATTTTTAATAATCGAATTGCGTTATTCCAAGAATCGTTGCAGCCCTAAAACTTGCATTAAATTTTTAGTTTGTGTATCAAAATACATGAAGGTTGGTATTTACCTTTCATGCTGGGATTTTTTTGTTGAATCGGAAGCCTGAAATTTTCCTTTGATCTTCATTTTCCCTCTTACTTCTCTTCGTGTTCATGCCGGTTGTTATTTCGATTTATGCAGCACACGCATGACCATAGTGAGATCAAACGTACACACTGTGAATGAAACTGTCCGTGCTCTGTGGTAGATTGCAAACTGCGGTGAAATGATACAGGCGTAAGCAGCGATAATAGCAGCGACCTAGCCGGGGCGGAGTCTGCGAGGTGCGCTCCTTTGAGAGGCAGAGGAGCGCAATCTTTGTGGGATTTGAATCAGTATGATTTGTATCCAATAAAAGCAAAGATGTTAACAAATAAATTGGACAGTATTCTGGCAATTTAGTGATATTTCCACAGCTGTGGTCTTGACTGGTCTTGAAATAAAATCCCGAGTCCGCAAGGTCCGAGTCCATGACAAGACCGAGACCAAATGCGGTCGAGTCCATGACAAGACCGAGACCATCAAAAAGCGGTCTCGAGACCGGTCTCGAGACCAAGACCGATCTCGAGTACTACAACACTAGTTCACAGATGTTTCTTTGTAGTAAAAAAAAAAAAGAAAAAATATATATAATATTGTTCTATGTTGGTGTATATTATACTGCCACTGTTTAACGTTTCAGACAAGTACAAGCTGTCAACTTGAAGGGGAGGAGATGTGGTATCGTAGATGTTTAATTGTTCTTACATATTTGCTTTCTGCACGAGTATTTGTTATTTGATGTTGTCAGCAATATGTGTTAATGCTGCAGTAAGATTGAGCCCAGTAGGGGGCAGACTGAGACTATTATAAGCATTGTTGTAACTGTGTTCTTGAGTAGAACAAGCGTGCCTAAAAAAGAAGATGTCTGCCGCTCGTACAGTGTTATGTGTGCATGTTGGTCTGCTGGGTCATTAAAGTGAGATCAAGCTGAATATGAATGATTATTTCCTGAAGATGTTACAGAAAGAGTGATAGAAGTCAGTCTCCAAACACAAGCAGCTACAAAAAAACCACCAGAAATAGAAGCTCGATTTGTCGCTAGTCGTTTTTAACAAAGAAAATGCCGCTAAGTGGATTAGGAAAGTCTCTGGTTCAACTCAGAACAGAATGAAAATTTAAAAATGCTCCCATGGATGTTTACACCAAAAGATTGTTGATTCGCTCATTTCGCTGTCAATCAAAAAGGGATTCAGCCTCAGACAGATCATCCAATCATCATGCAGAAGCTGAGCGTCCGGGCCGGCCGAGGCCAGCCCACTGCCCCATAGACCCCCAGAGACGCTGAGCGTCCGATGGGCGGGACAAAGCCCAGCATTTATCCAATGACTCGTCTCGTTTCGCTGCTTTCTTTGCTTCGCTATTGAACTCTGCGGACGCTCAGCATCCACGCTGTTTAAAGCACTGAGAAGCTGCGGGAATGAGTGAGAGGAAAGCCGCGTCGTTACCAGTGATAAGAAGCTGATTCTGAACAAAAGATGAGCGCATTGGAGGGCATATTTAGTCAATGACATGTACACACAACAGTATATGTTTGATCACTTATTTTTTGACATTTTAGGGGAAGCTGAGCTTCCCTTGCAGTCTTAGAGTAATCGCCTCTGCCAGGTACCTTTGTAATGCTGAGACCACCTTTTTAAACCTGAAGTCACCTCACTGATCCTCAAACCCTGTTTCACAGTATAGGTGTCATATGCACTTTTTTGATGATAAATCCTGGGAATATAATTCATTTCATCTTGCTTGTTATTCTGTAGGTGAAGGACGAATAATCTGTCACATAATTAGTAGTTTTGTATAATATACAGTGACATTTCAGAGTTTTTAACAAACACAGTGTCTCTCTTTTTTTTATTATAAATTTTTTTATTCGATATTGTACACATAAAGACAATTCGTAGAAAAAAATAATCATCTCAAAGGATGATTGAAAAAGTAAGGAAAGAAAAACCCCAACAATCTGACGATCCCCTGCGAGCAAGCGTTTGGCGACAGTGGGGAGGAACAACTCCCTTGAAACGGGAAGAAACCTCCGGCAGAACCAGGCTCGGGGAGGGGCGGTTATCTGCCTGGACCGGTTGGGGGTGAGGTGAATCAGACTGCAAACACTGAACTAGTGTTATGTGGCAGGATGGATGTTCGCTGGATGTGAGACTGTTGGTTAACCAGACTCCACCCAGCTAATATCCACCTCTGAAAAAATGCTATGAAGGCATTTTTTCAATCTGATTCATCTTCACATCATTTCTTTCTTTCTTTTTATAAATAATGCAGCATCTGCAGAGCCTTAGAGTCGGTCACCTTTCCATGAACTCTAAAGCTGTAAACGGATGTATAGTAACTGTTGCCCCAGTTCTTGTGGATCCACAGTGTCAGGAACTTCACCACCATTTTGTCATGACCCTGTGAGACAAAAGAGATAATAAGTTGAGTTAGTTGGATATGAACTTTGTGCTAACATGACAGGACAGTAAATTTAGGGATGACTACTACGAGGAAAGCTATATTTAAGAGATAATCTACAATTGCTCTCATTTTGTTTCATAAGTTTGTGAAATAAAAAGTGTGTGTGCATGTGACTAATGACAGAGTGGACTCACCTTTATCTCAAACGTCTGAAGTGGCGGTCCCCTGATATCGTACCTGAAGGTACCCAGGTAGATCTTTCGATCATACATAGTTCTTTGCCCCTAAAGACACACAAAGATATATATAACATTTTTTCTCTAATGTACTGTAATGTATGCAAAAGGTTAATAGTTAAATAATAATATAAATAGTTTAATATAAACTTGAGAAATCTGTGAATACCAAGACTTGAAATAGCCTCGGAGCGCTTGATGCCGTCCCATCCGGGGATTTGTTCTGCGGGATGTGTCCTATCGTGACATGACTGACCATCATGCTGTAGGGCAGCTCAAGACACACCCTTCCCTTTGTACCTTTAAAGGCCCAGCACCGCCCCGGCGTCGTAGGTGTCAATCCCTTAAGAGAAAACAAACAAACAAATAAATTAATAAAAACAGAGTTCAGTGCTGTGTCATGCAAGCATATGATATATTCATTTGTGGAACAAGTTACTACCTGAAGAAGGATCCTTGGGCTCACAGGTGGAGGGAATTTGGGACTTAACACTTGAAACCCAAACAAGCTAAATCCTTTGTCCTCTGGGGGATAGGACTCTGAAGTCATATCAGTTATAATTTTGGCTCCTTCAGATTAAAAACAGAGTGAGAAATGATTAGCACAAAAATAAATAAATTAAAAAATCATACACAATTTCCAGTTTGAATGATATCTCACCCAGTGACTCCAGGGCAAAATTGGGCATCATGTCTGATACTGGATGAAGGAACTCCATTTTCTCCTCCAGTTCCTCTTGGCATTCCTCCCGTTCCTCTCGGCATTTTTTCACTTCCTCTCGGAGTTCCTTCACTTCCTCATGGCGTTTCTTCACTTCCTGTTGGCGTTTCTTCACTTCCTCATGGCGTTTCTTCACTTCCTCATGGCGTTTCTTCACTTCCTCTTGGCATTTCTCTTGGCGTTCCTCCAGTTCCTCTTGGAGTTTCTTCACTTCCTCTTGGAGTTCCTTGACTTGGAGCTCCTTGAGGTGCTTCCACACATCTTCAGAGTTCCCACTGGAGACCTGTAATTGAGAGAAGAATCAGGTTATGTTTATGTAAACACCTTAAGATAATATTATGGTGGCATCATCTGATCTATGTCAGAATTATTATAATTTTTTGTTATTATAAGCTGCGGCTGTTTGCCATACGTTTGTCACAGTGTTGGTGGAGAACTCAGTGCGGAAGGCCAGAGTCACAAAGAGTCCAAGACACAAGAACAGGATGAACGCCAACATCTTCCATGGCCTGTTTGCAGGACTCGTTTCAGAGCTCCGTGTCCCACTAGGTACGTCTAGTGGGACATCGAGATACGTATCTGGAAACGTATCAAATCTGGCATGAAAACCACCTTTGAGTTTTTTGAAAACCCTGAATAGAATAAAACCAAATGAGAAAAAAAGGTACATTAATAAACCCATGCACACAATGCATTTCACGCACACGTGACAGCAAAACATATTATATATGTATGTATATATTCAACCTTACCTGTTTGTCCTCTCATTATAGCAGATGACTGGCTCGCCGTCACTGCCATAATATCCATTTTCCTGTAAGCGTCTGCTTCTTCTCAGCATGGCTGTAAACTAAAGAGATGGAGAGATGTTAATAAGTGAGCATTTCATACTTTCTAGCTTATTATGTGAGCACAAGACCATTTTGTTTAGAAGCACGAGTCACCGATTCCCTCTGACATGAACTCTTTCCTAACTTGGCTTCTTTTTATGAACAGAATGATAGAACTTTGATTTTTAGCCACATTTGAAACGTTTTCTTAATTAAAGGACTTTTCTTCACTCGTCCCTTCAAAAACAACCCATCATATTGTTCTGATTTGCATTATAGTAACAGATCAGGAGTTTTTTCTCCTTTCTTCCATTAAAGTGTGTAAAGTGCAAATTTACAAAATGAGATTCATAGCTGAAGTTGCTTCTAATAAGTAAATAATAATAATAATAATTGCACTAAGAAGGCTTTTCTGACATAATGAATGGGAATTATGTGCAAAAGTGAGTTTTTTTACAGAAATGGTCCTTACCTTGACCGAATTATCAGTTGCGCTGTTGAAATCGTTTGTCTGTGCAAACCGAATAACCTGAAATAGAACGCAGTGTTCAACCTATGGACTCGGCTCCCACTTTGAAGCGCACGGATAGAAGGCACATCAAAGGATGACGTCATGACGTGGAACTAGGCTTTTCGAATGTAAATTATTGTCACGTGTGAACACAGAAAAGCTGCGCACGCATCGCAAACTATTGTTGTCAGCTGGTTGCCTAGGTGACCCGCAGCTCTATGCCGATCACCTGTGATCATCGGCGTTTTTCCAAAACACCCTAAATATGTTTAGAACTACAAATAAACTTTATGAAATAACTTAACAACTTTCATGCCTTGCCTAGGCCCTCATTACATAGATCTACTTTGTCCCGTATTGTTTAATGTTAGAATATCAAATTTAAACGAAAGCGCTGTGGGGTGAGACTGCTAGCTAAGTTCAACCCTCCTCCTTTATCTGGGCCGCTGTTGCCAGCTTGTGTAAGAAAACTCGCTGTCGGCTCTCAAAGGTTGAGAAAGGCCGAAGCGAGGACCGGGCATGGGAGCGGAGGGAGCGGGTAGGCAGGCTCGGTGGCTGAGGTTCGGGGGTTGGTTTGGCAATGCCAAAGTGTACGAAGTGACGCAGTAAGAAGGCTTTATGTACACAGAACACGGCAGTAAACTAAGTGTGAGGGAGAACAGGGCACAGTCAAGATGGCTGCAGGTGGGAGAGGGGCTGTCACGGCACTCCTGGTCTATTGTTTATGTACACAGGACACTGCAGTGTTCTGTGTACATAAACTAAGTGTGAGGGAGAACTGTGGCATGGGTGAAAACAGTGGCGGTTCCTGATATGGGGGACATGACCGCCCGCTCCCCCAGCGCATTGCGATCGCCGCAGCAGCGCCTACCGCACTACTGCACCTGTGGGGTAATGAGCGCCCTCTGCCTGCTGTGTGGTGCATAGCTTTCTGCCATGGTTTGACAGACAGGTTGTAACAGAAGGGAAGGAGCAGGCGGGGGATTCTCTTGGTTGCTGAGCCTAGAATGAATCTGTGCATCTAATAAAATTAGATGTCAGCTCGTGTCAGCTCCTCCTTGGAGGAGCTGACACGACATTTGATGTCTAATAAAATTAGATGCACACAACTGATAGAACACAAAGCACATTTCATTATAATTTAGGATGGGAATCGAGAACCGGTTCAAACCTTTGAATTATGGAAATATCAGCTGGCACTTTCACACTAAACTAAATCCTGTGTGGAAAAAGGAGCGAGTCACTGAAGTCTAATGGTTGTGGTGGGAAGGGACGAGCAGAATCTCAGAGCAGGTTGAGGCTGTGATTTCCTCTGCAGAGCTGCTGGCAGGACCTCCCAGCCTGTCAGAATATCAGCAGTTCAGTTGGTGTTGCTACATTAAAAAAAAAAAACTAAAATCAAAAGTTGATTTTTAATTAAATTTTACACCCAGAACACATCCTAATTCTGTTTAAAGCACATGTGCAAATATGCTGTAACAGCCAAACCCTGGTGATGAAATCTTGGAGGAGCTGACACGACATTTGATGTCAGCTGATTTCATCATCATCATCGTCATCATCATCATCTGCTTGTGGCCAAGTGATGCTCCAGAAGAACCTGCATTGAAACGCACACTGAAAAGCATAATTCACTTTGACCTTTTCATAACTATGACAGCACTATGAAATACTAAGTATCTGATGACTGTCACAAGCATATTTATAGATAAGATAAGGTAAGATAATGTAAGGTAAGATGGTGTTTATTTGTCACATGCACAGTTATACACAGTACAATGCACAGTGAAATGTATTTTGTACCTGCAACCATATATACACACACATATAAATAAGAAGAATAAAAATTAAAATAAGTAATTCACACTATACTCTATATACTATACACTATACACACTTTTATAAATTATAATATTTACATTGTGCAATAATGGTCCAGTTAGGGCTCAGAGTTGAGCAGACGGATGGCTTGTGGGTAAAAACTCTTCTTCAACCTTTCAGTCTTAGCCCTCAGGCAGCGGTAACGCCGGCCTGATGGGAGCAGGGAGAAGAGAGAGTGTCCGGGGTGGCTGGGCTGTTTTAGGATCTTCATGGCCCTCAGCCTGCACTGCTTGGTGTAAATGTCCTGCAGGTTGGGGAGGGTGGTTCTGATGGTCCGTTCAGCTGAACGAACCACCCTTTTTAGGGCCATGAAGTCCTGCTTGGTGCAGTTTCCCATCCAGGTGGTGATGCTCCCACGCATGATGCTCTCGATGGTGCAGGTGTAAAAGTTCCTGAGCACCTTGAGTGGGAGCTTGAAGTCTCTCAGCCGCCTGAGGAGGTAGAGACACTGTCTGGCCTTCTTCACAGTGATGTTAACGTGATGAGTCCAGGACAGGTCCTGTGAGATGGTCACTCCCAGGTATTTGAAGGTGTCCACTCTTTCCACCTCAGCACCACTGATGACAAGTGGATGGTAGTCCCTCTGCTGCTTCCTGCTGAAGTCCACGATCAGTTCCTTCGTTTTGCTGCCGTTGAGCAGGAGGTGGTTCTCCTGGCACCAGTTCTCCAGGCGGGAGACCTCTCTCCTGTAGGCTGTCTCCTCATTGTGGGAGATCAGTCCCTCCAATGCGCTCAACTTTTGTTCAGAATCAGCTTCTTATCACTGGTAACGACGCGGCTTTCCTCTCACTCATTCCCGCAGCTTCTCAGTGCTTTAAACAGCGTGGATGCTGAGCGTCCGCAGAGTTCAATAGCGAAGCAAAGAAAGCAGCGAAACGAGACGAGTCATTGGATAAATGCTGGGCTTTGTCCCGCCCATCGGACGCTCAGCGTCTCTGGGGGTCTATGGGGCAGTGGGCTGGCCTCGGCCGGCCCGGACGCTCAGCTTCTGCATGATGATTGGATGATCTGTCTGAGGCTGAATCCCTTTTTGATTGACAGCGAAATGAGCGAATCAGCAATCTTTTGGTGTAAACATCCATGGGAGCATTTGTTTTGAGTTGAACCGAGACTTTCCTAATCCTCTTAGCGGCATTTTCGTTGTTAAAAATGAATAGCGAAAAAAACAAACAAAAAAAAATCTTTCACCTATAGAGAACATTTGGCGCATTATAAAGAGGAAGGTGCGACAAAGAAGGCCCAAGACGATTGAACAGTTAGAGGCCTGTATTAGACATGAATGGGAGAGCATTCCTATTTCTAAACTTGAGAAACTCAGACGTCTGTTGAGTGTTGTAAGAAGAAGGGGGGATGCCACACAGTGGTAAAAATGGCCTTGTCCCAACTTTTTGGGGATTTGTTGACGCCATGAAATTTTGTAACAACATATTTTTCCCTTAAAATGATACATTCTCTCAGTTTAAACTTTTGATCTGTGATTTCTGTTGGCATGTTGACATGTTGGCACCTCCACATCATTGCATTCAGTTTTTATTCACAATTTGTTTAGTGTCCCAACTTTTTTGGAATCCGGTTTGTACATGCGTTTTCATCAAGAAACGTAGCCTGTTGAAACAAGTGTCCACTGACACCATCAACACTGATTAGAGAGCGCAGACTCAGAGAGCAGAAAGACAGCAAGGCGTTCTCCCCACACCACTTTACCACCTGATCCACCCTGTACTCGTCCTCCTGTCCACCCTCCACACATCCCACTATGGCTGTGTCATCTCAGAATTTTGCAGATGGCACCTCAGTGCGGTATGAAGGTGGTGGAGAGAAACTGGGACAGCAGGGTTCCCTGTGGAGCCCCCACGTTGCTGATCAGATGCTCAGACACACAGCTCTGTAATCTCACAAACTGCAGTCTGCTTGTCAGGTAGCTGTGGATCCAGGTGACCATGGGGGGGGTCCACCAGTATGTCCCCCACCTTGGCCATGAACAGGCTGAGCTGGATGGTGCTGAATGCACTGAGAAGTCAGAGAACATGATGTTTGGTTTGTCCAGGAAGGAGTATAGGGATAGGATTGCATCGTGCACACCCACCCGTGGCTGGTATGCAAACTGCAAGGGGTCTTGAGCTGGGTATACCAGTGGTCTTAGATGATCTAGTACCGGTCTTTCCATGACCTCCGTGATGTGTGAAGACAGTGCTATTGGTCTGTAGTCATTCAGTGCCACCGGATGTCTGTTCCAGTAATGAGGTTTTCTGTAGTGCTGGGACTCTCCAGATTGTCAGGCTCATGTTGAAGAGGTACTGAAGAACTCCACACAGCTGGCTGGTGCACTTCTTCAGCACCAAGAGACTGATGCTGGCTGGTCCAGCAGCCTTTCGTTGGTTGGCCATCTTTGGTGTCCTCATTAACTGGTCTGCTGTGATGCACAGTTCTATTGGAGGCTTGGGGGATGGTTCGGCTCTGCAGTGAGTGTCAGAGGGGAGGTGGTGGGTGATGGTGATGGAGGGTTGTTGCTGGGATCGGGGCGGGGGTGGGGGGTCTGTAGGGTAGGTGAGGCATGAGAGCCTGAGCTGAGGGTTAATGAAGCTTTTCCACACATATGTGCAGATCTGAACCCACACGAGTGCAGCAACAGTCCCGTGTAAAGAGGCACCAACCTAAAAGCTGGGTGACCTGTAACTGATGACCTCTATTCAACCTTTAAGATCTCTGATTACTCACGTTCTGAATTCACATTTGCAGCTCCATGTACACATTCACAAACCTCCACACTGGGCACATGTGGACTGAGACACACACACACACACACACACACACACACACACGATTTTGCTGCAATAACAGCCTCATGCAGTCAGTTTAGAGGAGCGTTACCGCCACCTACTGGACGGGAATGTGAACAAGAAGACTGCGAGAAAAACTGTTTCTGTGTTTTAATTCATGCCTGCACGATGGTTATTAGTTTGGTTCCACATCAGCATTTTTATGAAGGTGCCTGCAGTGAGCTTGCAGCTGCTGGAAGGTCTCTGCAGGTGATGCAGATCGTGCTGCTTCCAGGTAACATGCAGTAACCACTGACCCTCACTAGGTGGCAGGAACACTGCAGACATCACCGTGAAGAGCCTGTATCCTCCACACACACACACAGACACACACCCTTGCTTATCTAATGGTTAGGGTAAATAATGAAGTCTCAGTGAGCTGAAAGTATCACCATCCACTGCATAGAAAACACACCTGTCACAGTAGAAACTGAGCTGGTGGAAACTGGAGAAAGCACTCAGCATTTATGAGGAGTGAAGGTGCAGACTGAGCACACTACAGTGCTAATAGGTCCCTGTGAGCCCCTCCACTCTCACCTCCCAGCTGCACTCGGGTTTTACTGAAGAGCAGAAAGCTGGTTTTTAGTCTTTAACACTGTGTTTGTGGTACCTTAGTTTGTTTCCACCACTGTATAAAAGCCATCATGATATCAGCTGTGTGTTGCAGTGCTGCATGAACACATCTTAAATGGCTGCTGTAATACCTGTTTCTCTAGTATGTGGTGCAGAGAGCCATCATACTGCAGTGATGCAATATGATGCACGCAGTCACCAAGAAGAAGTAATTATCTTCTAGAATAAGCTAATTGTTCATCAGTGTATATGTGAGGTTAGAGTTCTGCTATGGGCCCCTCTGCCAGCCAGGGCCACAGAAACCAGTCCAGCTGGTACAACAAGTCTGGTTAATCAGCTCCAGATGAAAAGTGTGGGTGCTAAACTGTTTTTAGACTTAGAAACGATGAACCCTTTGAACTGTGAGTAGTTTGAATATTTCTGGTTTGTCTCTGAGGAGCTCTGTGAAACAACAACCCCGACAAAGTCACACACAACATGAATTCTGTGTTCAGACTGCAGGTGGCAGTAAGACACGGGCGGTGTGAGGAAACAGCCGAGCTGCACGATTGTAGGACAGCATCATGGAGACGGGCTGAAGAGTTAGGCTGCTGCAAAAGTGCCACACACACTCAATCACAATGCTCTCTATACAAGCCTTTGTGTGGAGGTCATTGTACAGTTGGGCCACGTGATGAAATAAGAAGTTAAGTCTGTGTCAGAAGAGACAAACAGCCCTCCTGTGTTTGATGAGGAGGGTCCTCTAGCAGCCAGCATGACTGAAGCCTGCAAACATGGAGCGTGCTCAGTCTGTCAGGAGCTGAAGTCCCAGTCAGCACTTTTCAAACTGTGAGAACAGGAGAGGAGAGCAGAGAGAAACGAGGACGGTTCACGGTTTAATCCCCTCTCCCACAGAAGGATGTGAGGCTCGGCCGGGCGTGACGCTGCTTTTCCGCCTCCTCTGTCTCGAGCACCCACTGCAATGTGACACTGGCTCTCGTGCTTACCTTGGGTGTGTGTATGTTCCAGCTTGTACATGGAAATGTTTTGTTGCTACTAATAACACTTTGATGCTGGTAAAAAAAAAAAAAAGGCGTGTGTATCTTTACTACAGTGATTACAGTGATAGTACACTGTGTACTCAGTGTACTGTGTGCCAGAGCAGATGTTTCAGTATGATGAGAAGGTGAATTTCTATTTTTGAACACTGTGTGTGCCCCACAGCAGATCTCTGCTCTGTGTGTGTGTGTGTGTGTGTGTGTGTGTCTGCTCACAGGTGAAAACGTCTACCTATCAGATGTTCTCTTATGATTTGGAAATAATGTACACATAGCTGAGACAATCTAAAGGTGAAGGTGACGGAAGGACACCTGACTTGCTGCAGTCTTTATTTCCTGTTTCACTGCTCAGGTGATCTAAGGGGGCGGGGTTTACTGCAGCTCCACCTCTGGCAGAGAAAAGTGGCTCATGGCTTCCACAGTAGGTCTAACCTCCAGAGGTCAGTGTGACCTACATGGAAAGTGCTGAGCCAAGTCAGCAGGCTGTGCAGGTGTAGCTCTTCTGTATGTGTGATGTAACAAGGAAGCAGTAGTAAGAAGGGGGCTGGACGAGACAGGAAGAGGAAGGCAGGAAGAGATGCAATGTCCTGCAGGGCCAAGGTGACTCCTCTGCAGGGCAGGTTTACTATGAGGAAGGCGGGACACGCTCCACACTCACCTGAGTCAGAGGAATGCTCGTAGGCTTTATCTAGGTGCCAGAAACACACTAGAGTACTAACGGAGGCCTGTGCACTGCCTTCTCCACAGCTGGACAGTGGAAACATGCTGGGCCACAGGCACAGCAGGAAGGTCACATATATCAGAGGGGCATCGTTACCCTTGACTTTTGACCCAAGGCCATTGTTAGCATAGCTTAGCATAACGACTAGAAGCAGATTGTGTCCAAAGTTCGACAGTGAAAATACGAGGAAGTTTAAAGATTAACACATTGTACTTAACAGTACATGAACCCTTTGTGGTATTACTGTAGTCCTTGGACTTCTAAGTAGTAGCAGCCTCACACACAGCTGGATGTGCTAAGCAGAAACAAATAATGCTTTACTCTGTGACTCGGTGGGAATCTATTCCTTTACTTCTTTTTCTGCTACTTATGCATTCACTCCCAGCAAGCTTTGCTTTTATTTTCACCCCACATGAATAGTTGGTGTCATAAGGAACCTGTGGGAAAGCTAAGACTGCAGACATGAGCATGAGCCGCAGCTGGGACCACTGACTCCCTCTAACACAGGCAGGCTGCCATAAAGCATGGACATGTTCAGTAACACAACCTTTTAAACATTATGAGAGCAAACACAGTCCTAAAGGACAGGTAGTAAAAATCTCAGTGTGATCCTTTGGGGCCCCATGAATCAGATAAAAGGGTTAAGCAGTTAGGGCTCTTCATGACCTTTACTCAGGGGAAGCAGAGAACACACACGCTGGAATAAACTTTATTATAAACGAGTGTGTAAACCACAGAGCCTCTCTGATTCTCCTCTGATAGTGCTCAGCAGGCTACATGGTCACTTTTATCAAGCTTGTAGCCCCTGCTTGCTGAACTAGAATAAAAATCCAGAGGGAGGGGGGCATCTGTCCAGTCCTCCTCTGTGTGCCACACGCTGTATCTTGAGCACTAAGACTCCCTGTATTCAGAAGATTGCATGATGCGATAAGCACGAGTGCTTAGGGAAACAATCCCGCTGTCTCCCGTGTGGTCTGGCTGACGTGCGGGGGCCTCAAACCTTCAGATAAAAGCTGAAGGTTTGCTGCAGAGAAATATTCAGAGTGTGGTTTCAAAGCCTCACCACAAACATGCAGCCGCAGCAGAGTCTCCACGGGAGGCTGGGAACTGTTCTCCTGGCTCACGCTGATGGATGCAGTCTTGAGCACGCTGCTAATGTTATGTGTGTACAGTGCGTGTCACCCACCTGGTCTGGTGTTGTCGAGACTGCTGACCCTCCAAGCATCTTCAGGAAGTGATGTCAGTGTCAGTATTCTGATGTGTCATATCAGGCCATCATACCAAAGATCCTTTTCCTTCAAATCTTTAACCATCTGTTTGATTCCTTCAAAACATGTTGTGTTGGCATGCTGTAGATACTATGTTACAGCTGTGTATTTGTGTGTGGCCTAACAGTGTACTGTGCACTGCTCTGTGATGACGCATGTCAGCATGCATCATCACGTGATGTTATGGTAAATGGACTAGTTCTTATATAGCGCTTTTCTACTCAGTATGAGCACTCAAAGCGCTTATACAACCTGTGCATTCACCCATGCACTCCTATTCACACAAGCACTTCCATTTTTACAAAGCTAAGTGCTTTTTAATTAACTAACATTCATACGCATTCATACTCCGACAGAACGGTTGGAGAGCAACTTGGGGTTAAGTATCTTGCCCAAGGATACATTGGCATGTAGCCTGAAGTAGCCAGGATTCGAACCGCTGACCTTCCGATCAGTAGGTGACCTGCTCTACCTACTGAGCTACAGCCACCCCTGAACTGACATGATAGCACTTCTTTGCCGATGAAGACACTGACACATGGCTAGGTGCTCTAATGGAAGACAGCATCCAGATGCATTATGGGAGATGATAAATCCAGTGGTTTGACCTCACAGGAGGCAACAGATGTTATGATATCGCAGCCTCTGCTACTTTCTTTCATCAGTTTCTATTTAAATCCCCAAATAGCATCTTATCATCATGCAGTGCATCCTGTCAAATCCCATAATCATCATGTGACTTGAGCAGGTAAGTGGCTGTGGCTGGCAGTTCATGGGTAATACCCATACTTCTGGAATACTAGAGCAAACTAGACCTGACCAGTTAAGACTCTTTAAGGCTGATGCTGATGTCAGTGCATCACTTTCAGGCAAGCCTCTGAAAGTAGAACGAGACAAAGAACAGAAAAATTAATGCAACATACATTATATTACCACAGGTATTCCCTCACCATCCAGATCACTGAGTTCAGGTGTTCCAGTCACTTCCACAGGTGTATAAACCAGCACCTGTGCATGCAGACTGCTTCTGCAAACATCAGTGAAAGAATGGGTCGCTCTCAGGAGCTCAGTGAATTCCAGCGTGGTACCGTGACAGGATGATACCTGTTAGGAAAATGTAAGGTATGAGTTATAATAATCATGTTTATCTGAATTACTTGTGTGAATTGCATTAGTTATGAACAGAGAGACTCCTACATGACGAAACCTTATGTGTGAAGACAAACACTAACCATGACCTTTATCTAAGTTTCATATTTGTGTACCTTGTTACTGAGAATTGACAGAAGGTGTTAAGAGTGTGTCTGATTTTCATCCTCCTCCCTCCTCTGGTTTCATTATTTGTCTGCTTGCACCAATGCAGGACCTCGCAGACATCAAAGTGTTTCAGTTGCTTCCTCTTCTCTTACACTCTTCCTGTACCATCTGCTTTCTGTGTGTATAAATATGCAGCTTAGAGAGTCATTCGGTAGAGTGCTTACGACTGCCCAGGAGTTGGGCTCGGCCCCTTAGTTCCAGTCAAAGGAACTCTTAATGCTTCAGCATACCAAGACATTTGGGACAATTTGATGCTCCAACTCTGTGGAACAGTTTGGGGATGGTCCCTTCCTGTTCCAACATGACTGCACACCAGTGAACAAAGCAGCTCCATAAAGACATGGATGAGCCAGTTTGGTGTGAAAAGCCTTCCCAGAAGAGTTGAAGCTGTTATAGCTGCAAAGGGTGGGCCCACAGCATATTAAACCCTGTGGATTAAGACAGGGATGTCACTCAGGTTCATATGCATGTGAAGGCAGATGAGTGAACACTGTTGGTGATGTAGTGTATCTGTGAGGGTAAACAAAGTATGTGGATGTTTGCTGATTAACTCCTGTTAATCAGTCTCAGAGCATCCAAGAGCTAAAAGCTTATTCAGTGATGGATGATGGTGAATTTCTGCACCATTTCCATGGATTAATGTCAGGATATTAACATTGTCTCTTCTTTTTTTGGTTGAAGATTTATTTTCCTGTGTTTAATGTGTGCAGATTTCATCTGTATTAATGACTAAATGACTTCTCTGATGTCTCAGGGTTGAAATAGAAAAGGAAACCCTTTACCTGGTGATCAGCAGGCAGGTGAAGGGCAGGCCGGAGGCAGATTGTCCCCCTCTAAAAACACACTGTGTTGACACTATGTGCAGCTGACTGGTGATCCGTAGCAATGAGTTTGTTGTCGTCACAATAGAAACTGATGACGTCCACTTTGCCTCTGATTCAGCTGGAAGGCCTGTGTTGGTTAAACATTCGGCAGTGATACGTTTTCGTCATCACTGCCGGACTTTATAAAGTGGGAATATTAAAACCACTCCACTCTCACTGCCTGGGTTATGCTGGCATAGATGAAAATCATGTTTTCACTGCACAAAACAACAGCAAGTTGGTAAAATGGGTAAATCTGGTCCTATAGAACAGCACACGATTACTAATACTGCTCTCTGATTTACAGCCTAATATTGTCTTATCAAGCCAGCAGCAGCCTGTTAATGTTTGTGTCTTTTATATGACTGCAGGTCAGAGCAGCTGCGACTGGGTGTGTTGTGTTAGTTCACCTTTCTCTTCAAGGGCATTGTGGCTTCAGGCAGACTCAAACTGTTTCCTTTGTCTCTCGTTTTTGGCCAGGTATTCTGTACCTTTCAGCAGGTGCTAATCTGTAGGTCTTTGCTGAGCGCTGCGACGGGCTCGTTCACCTGTGTGAGGGGAGCTCATCCAGTCACAGCACTGCCAGCGTGCTTCCTAGTGAGCTGTTACCATGTAAACCAGTGCTTCCCCGTTCATCTGTGTCCTCAGTGTTCACAGATGTTACAGATGCTTTCAGAGTTAAATTAGGGACACGTGCTGTATAAGCACCACTTACAAATTCTAGGACATTTATTAGCTATGCACAGTCCCACAGTCCAGAGACAGATCAGGGGTTAGGTGTCTGTGTCTGCCCTGTGACAGCTGGGAAAGGCTCCTGGAAGAAAATGGATGGACTAAGTCTCATTTATTTTTTCAGACATTCATAGTACTAACATGTTTGTGGGATACTCATCATTCATATTTAACAGTGAATACGCCACAGATCTGCACAGCTTCAGGTCTAATGAACTTTAATCAGTGGCATAGACGGCTTAACACATTTGGAGGGTCAGTTCCAGTGAGCTGAAACCTGACAAACACTACCAGGAAAAGCTTCTTGCATCTACTACAGCCACGTGACTTCTGGTGAAACTGCAAGCGTGCAGATTTTCCCAAATGCCGAAGTGTTCCCTTGTAACAGAATTTCCTCCTTGAAATAGAGGAACTGATTGAGCATAACTTCTTTATGTGCCTGCTTAGTGCTAAACTGTTCCCAGTTCAAAGAGCCAGAGTCTAATTCTGGACATCAGGTTATCTGTGTGGTTCAAACATTAACCAGTGCATGAATTATTGAAAGGAATGAGTGCTAAACTTTGTACTGGGGCAGGCTGCAGCTAAATATTGTGAGATGTGGATTAATTTGTAACCAGCTCAAAGTTTCGCAAGAGCATATGTTTCACCACAGCATCAAAAGAATAGCCGAGACACGGCAGCCCGGACTGGAGGGGAAAGCAATTAAAGTTTAATGGGGAGGGTGTTTGTTACACGGGAGTGTTACTGGCACAAGTTTCCAGCACAGATGTAAGTTCCAAGGTTTCTCCAAGGCTACCTGACTGCTTAATTCTTGTGTTTGCATACACTCCTCCGTGCAGCTGCTCCTCTGCGTCCCATTTTTATTAAGTACACTTGAGATCGTGAACTGAAGGAACAGATAACGCGTAAGCAACCGTATCCAGTTCCCACCTTCACTCTGTCCTGACGTCATATCCTGGCTTCAAGGGATTGGGTATCAAAGTCCCAGAAAGTAAAACATTGACTTGATTGAATGTCATTAGAAACACAGCCCACTCAGAAGGACAGAATGTTTCTACTGAGCGTGCTCACACATTTGAAACACTGTAGCTACTTTCTGACCTCATATCAGACTCATTCCTGTGTCTGTCTGACAGTATTTCTGCAGAAATATCAAAGAGTGGAGTCTGTTCATTTGTTCAGTACTAATACTGGACAATCTAAAACTTTCCTTTATGATCAAGCTTATAGTCGGGGCTGATCAGGTGACCCTGAACCCTCCCTCAGTTATGTGGCTACAGACCTAGGCTGCTGGGGGTTCCCATGATGCACTGAGTGTTTCTTTTCACTCTGTTTATACCCCACTCTGCAGTTAATCATTAGTTATTATTCATCTCCCTCACCCCCACCCAGTCACAGCAGATGACCCCCCCTCCCTGAGCCTGGTTCTGCTGGAGGTTTCTTCCTGTTAAAGGGAGTTTTTCCTTCCCACTGTCACCAAGTGCTTCCTAATGGGGGTCGTCTGATTGTTGGGATTTGCTCTACATTATTGTAGGATTTTTACCTTACAATATAAAGCACCTTGAGGTGACTGTTTGTTGTGATGTGGTGTCATATTAATAAAATCGAATGGAATAGAACTGAATTTGGTAACACTTTATAATATGGCCTGTGAGTAAGGCCGTAAGCAGACATATTTTACAGAGATGTATCCTGTGAGTACATTTAAGTTCTACTTAATTTTCAGAACTTAGAGCTCAGGCCAGATTGTCTTGTCTCTTGTTTGTATCTATTGTCAATGAACGGGTGTCTGGTTATGAGCAGGCTGCCCTCTGCTGTGGGGGCGGTGGCTCCGATCTTGGGTGCTGCAGTGCTTCGGTGTTGTCACTGCGGGCCCCGGGTTCGCTCTCTCCCTGTCCCGTGCTGAGGTGTGGGTGCCTACTGTGAAGCCCTGGGGTCCTACCGCTGGCCTGCGCAGGGGGCTGGCCTCTGGGGGAGGGCTGGCTTCCCGTTGTCTTGGGGCCTCTCGGGTCCTTGCCCCTAGGCTGGAGGGGCTTCGTCTGGGACCTCCCTCTCCCATCTGCTGGGGTGGGCATGTGGTTGGCATTGGAGGTGGCTGTAGCTCAGGAGGTAGAGCAGGTCGCCTACCGATCGGAAGGTCGGCGGTTTGATTCCTGGCTATTCCAGGCTGCGTGCCAATGTATCCTTGGGCAAGATACTAAACCCCAAGTTGCTCTCCGACGCAAGCGTTGGAGTGTTAATGTTAGATAATAAAAGCACTTAGCGTAGTTAATGATGGAAGTGCTTGTATGAATGGGGTAAATGTAAGCGTGTTGTGTAAGCGCTTTGAGTGCTCAGACAGAGTAGAAAAGCGCTATATAAGAACTAGTCCATTTACCATTGGAGTGTGTGGCCGTTGGTCTTCAGTGCTCTCGATGGGTTGCAGACAGTCGGGTGTCCTGGATCATTCTCTATCCGTCTCGGGCTTCTGGTGGGCGGAGCTGCAGCTTTCCACCCTCGTTACATTTCATGACATGGACACAGACACTCACACTTACTCATGCAGGCACAGTATAGCAGGGTTGTTGGTTTGTGTAGCCACGCTTTGTTTCTGTCTTGTTTTTTCCTTATAAATTATTTTTCTAGGTATTGTTTATTGTATGCTGTTTTATCTTTTTTTTTAACGCAGCAGTTGATGAACCCTTATGATTTATTTGCTGTGCTCTGTCCTCATATCTCCTTTTCCTATTTTCTTCTTTTTTTTCTTTTTTTTTCTCTCTTCTCTCTCAGCCTGTCAACTCTGGCATCACAAGGACACCTGTACATGTATGGGGAAAATAACACAAATTAATAAAATAATAGGACAAACATTAACAGGAGGACCCTATAGAGAATCTGTAGAGCTCATCTTCTAAGAGTAAATATGTCTGGCACAACAGTGCATTCAGATCACAATTCTGGTTGCAGTATCTGCCAGACCTGACAGGCTGAAAAAAAAAACGTATGCCCTTAGTCACGGGCCATATTATTAAGTGTTACCTTGGTGGAAAAGGTGTACACACAGACCCATTTTAATAACAACACTGTGCATTCTTAAATAAGCCAACACCACTATGATGGTGATGTCCCTACAGTGTGGCACTCACTGGGTGCTGCTGCTGTCACAGTTTCTTTAACAAAGGCTCAGGGATTTCAAACTCATGGGGAAAACAAAATGACAAACCTTTATAAAAGCTTCACATGAGTGGCCATTATCAGTCTGGGATGATGTGAAGGTGAGCTTCTGAGTTTTTGTCAAAAGTGGTCACCATGATCACTTAGAAGTGACAGGTCACCCTCTAAAAACACCTGTTTCCCCCCATATTAACAAAATCAGAGATGTCTCTGTTCAAGGACTGAACAGTGGGTGGATGTGGCTTAGGAGGCAGAGTGGAGCCAGTCGGCATGTCAAAGTATCCCTGTGCAAGATACTGAGGCCCGAGTTGTCCCAGTGCATCCGTGTGAATGTTGTAGGTATAGGAAAACAGTGCTTATAGGAACGAGTGACTGAGGTCACTCGTACCAGTCCATTTACTCTTGGATCTCCAGCTGACAAAATCAAACATCGAGCTAAGAGTGCCTCCCAGGCTTCGATCCAGCCGGTCTGATGGGAGCTACTAATAAGGCAGTAACTGACACAGGAGTACTGACACCAGAGGGGCATGTCTAAAACTTGTGAGCATAGGTAGCTATGGACCAACAGGGTCCAGCAGAGTTCAGCATAGTTACTGATGCATTTTAAATCATTTTTAACAAGAAGCCCTCTCAGAGTAAGCTCTAACACTGGATACACATGCTCATCATTTCAGTCAGCGGGGTTTTAACTCTGGGTGAGGAGCCAAACTTGGACCAGACAGTGTGCTTGCTCACTGATGTTTGCCACCAGGGATCATCAGTCAGAGAAAAGCTTCACATCTTTGCTACAAAAAGCTGCTGTAGGTGCTGCTGAAGCTCACACAGAATCAGTCACACCTCAGCACCATCTCTCCTGCAAACACTTCACTTATTTCAGCACAGTTCATTATTCTCACCATATTTTATCACCTTCCAGTTATCCGAAGTCTCTCCCAACATATTTCCAGTAACCAGCACCAGATTGCATCCATACAATCACTGTGCTTCACCGTTCACAGCAGTGGGGCTGCGTTTGTGTTGTGTTAGCTTCGGCTGCTGAGGTTCTGGATGAACTACAGGTTCTTTTCACAACACATTAACCAAGAGGACATTTCAGCTTTCCATTATGACCCCCTGTCAATCATTGAGCTCTGCAGCCTGCTGTGGCCTCGGGCTGTGACTAACAAAGGGCCCTCAGTGGGGTGACCACCAACCTCTTCAAGCTTTTTCTTTCTTAGAGAAACTGCAGGAAAAACGTCCCACAGTTTCACTGCTACCACCGCCCCACCCCCACCTCCCTCCTACACACACAGCCAATGAACACTCACACGTGCACATCCAGGTGACCTCCACTTCCCTGTTACAGGAGGAGTCATGCAGCACATCTGAGGATTATCCCATAAAGTGGCCAAAAACTCAGGAGACAATCTGCACAGGTGACATGTGTGGTGAAAGAAGATACATGCATGAAAAGGAGGTTCTATTGTTAGAGTGAGAATGAGTTAACTGCAGGATAAAGCACAGAGACACTAAAGTTATTCAGCTCCTGGCTTCTACTTCAAAATATAAATAATTGCATAATTTTCCACAAACCACATCAGCCGCTCAGCAGCAGCACGAGCAGCCGGTTGTTCACATGATAGCAATAAGCTAGCATCCTAAAATCCGTCCTGTTTTCATCCAGTCAGGGTCTGAAGGATTTATCTAAAAGGTGTCAGTTTATTTTCCAATAAATTTTCCAATTAGATCTGATTACTGCTACAATGATGGTCGTCAGATGTCAGGAATCGGCTTCTCTCCTCCTGCTCCTTTGGTCCATGCTAGGTGTGAGTGAGAAACCCTGCAGGTTGGTGGTTCAATCCCTACATGCCAAAGTAACCTTGGGTAAGATACTGAACCCGAGCTGCATTCATCAGGGTGTGACTGTGTATGAATGTCAGACAGAAAGCACGGTGCTGGAGTGAGTGAGGCATGTTGTATAAAGAGCTCTGAGTGCTGGAGCAGAGAAAAGAGCTAAGCAGCAGCATTCAGCACTGCCAGGGTATAAAGCAGTCTGAGGTGACTGTTGCTGTGATTTGGTGCCGTATAAATAAAAGTGCATTAAACTATAGAAGGCAGAGTGTGATCAGGAGCTCTGTCTGTGGACAGCTGCAGGTGGAAGTGATGGCCTGAAAGCCTGAAACATGATCCTGTCTAAACCTGTGGCTGTCTGCTATCACATTTGCATTCAGCAGCAATCTCACACTTTGAGATCCTCTCTTGTGTTGCAGTTGTGTAATGGTAACGAACTTGGAAGTATAGTAACAATGTAATTAACACCAAAGTCAGGGTCAGTTCTGTGTAGCAGTCTGCACCTGCTGTCCATCAGTATGACCTCATCTATGAAGGAGAACATTCAACGTGAGCACGCTGGCCTGCAGTAATCCTCACAGACACTCTCTAATGCTCCAAATTATTATTCAGATTTGTTATCATTTAATGTTGCCCCAGCACACACACACACACACACACACACACACAACACACACACACACACCACACACAACACACACACACACACACACACACACACACACGGCTCATTTTCTCCTTTTTTGTGTTTGCTTCCATCTAGATATGAGTGTCAGTGTGTGATAAGTTCCCAGCTCTTGACACAGCTGTCTGCATGCGTGTGGTCATAACACAGATCATCAGCTGTCTGAGAGAAACTACATTATTTAGGATGACTGAACAAAAACACGTGGCTCATCTGCTTTCCTCCTCCGTGTTTATCAGCTCATTTACAGGAGCACAGTAATGAAGTACAAATACATTATTGTACTTTAGTAGGATTTTTAGGTGTCTGTACTTTACTTGAGTATTTATTTTTCTGACAATGTTTTACTTTTACTCCGTACACTGTTACACAGATATCAGTACTTTCTACTCGTTACATCTTCAAACAGACTCGTTACTTTAGGTTTAAGGCCTGAGGGAAGGTTTTGTGCTGTCAGACATCATCATTCAAAGCTCTGTACTCAGGGGTACTTCAGCATCTTAGCCGGCACTACAGAAGAGGAGTGAAAATAAACTGAGTGATGTGTTGCAGGTAATTTTAAATGTAATGTTTTTATCAGCTCAACAAATATCAGCAGACACACAAAGTGTGTGCAGATTGTCACACAGTGAGTCTGCGAGCTGAAAGAAGAGCTGCTGTGTTTCCAGGGAGAGAAAAGAAAGAGACAGAAGTTCACTCAGAGCTGGAGAAAGAGGACAGGAGAGGAAGAGGACTGCTCAGGGACCTCTGATAATCTGGAAATTTAAAGCTTTACTTTTTAAAATCTGTGATGTGAAGCTGAGTTTTTTTCTTATTGTGAAATGTCCTGAAAAACAAACTGAGGTATGATAACTAGCATGAAAATGCTGCAGTTTAGTGCAGGATAAACAGGTCAGTTTGCAGTACTGTGGTGAGTTTACAGTAAAGCTCAGTGCTGGATGGTGCAGAGATGAGTTTGAAGCTGAGGTTCATTCACTGAATTCCACCTTTACACCAACTTTATACTCTCAGTGTAGGTGATGGTAGACAGACACAGAGCAGTAAACCTCAGAGCAGCAGCAGGTCACAGCTGCACACAAAGAAGACGTACAATAGAAATGATTGTGAGCTGTGATTTGTTTCTTCACATTACTCCACTACACTGAGGTTCAGTTAGCTTTACACATAAATATCAGGTAGAAATGTCCTCCTACTTTTACTTCTTACTCTGTGGACATTTCAGAGCCTGTACTTTTTACACCTTTACTGAGTAAAGTAGTTGAACCAGTACTTCAACTTTTACCAGAATTGTTTTTTTTTTAAGTATTTGTACTTTTACTTCAGTACAGAATGTCTGTACCTCTGCGCACAGTACACTCTCTGTGTGTGTGTGTGTGTGTGTGTGTGTGTGTGTGTGTGTGTGTGTGTGTGTGTGTGTGTGTGTGTGTGTGTGTGTGTGTGTGTCTCACACTCACACAGACTCTGAGGGCCTCAGAAAACGTTCTGTGGTATCAGCACCAGCAGTTACAGCGCGTCCTTTAAGCTGAATGTACTTGCATTTCTAATCTTGCTGAACACTCACAGTCCTTTAACAGAAAGCTACATTTTAACCATACAGTCATACAGCACATGAACTATCTGACAGCCACAGCTAATTTAGTCATCCCACACAGTACCCAGAGGAAAACCACACAGCACAGAGAGAACATGAAACTCCACACAGAGGGCCCGGCCCGGCTCAGACTAGAAACATTCTTACTGTGAGGCAACAAGGCTAACTCCGTACCACCGCTCTGCCCCATGCTGGTGCAGTGTGCCTCAAAACACTCCACAACATCGCTGGTCAGGGCGCCCGATCCTGCTGAAAGATGTCCTGCTGCTGTGCAGAGCTGGAGTGTGTCAGTAACAGCCATGAGTAATGGCACTGTTCAGCCATAGCCAGCCCGGAGCTCTTACATGTTTGAGCATCTGCAGAAAGTCTGCAGATGCTCATCATCATCATCATCATCATAATGTCAAATCTGATCCACATATATCCAAACTTGGAGCAGGAGGCATGGTAACAATCTGTTGTTGTGTCAGTAGTTTTTAGTGCTGTGGCATCTTAGTGTGTAATACAGCATATAATGCCATCTTCTGTGTGTTACAGAACAGGATCATATCAGTGTTTGTGAGCCTCTCTATGGCCCAGACCTCACTGATGTTGTGTAGATGACTCTTTCTAGTAAATAAAGATGTTGTTCTCAAAAACCTCCCTGTGCCGTGCAGCTTGGTCCCTCACAGAGAACAAACTGCTAGTTTTTTCTTTTATTTAACCTTTATTTATACAGGCAGTCCCATTGAGAGCAGGAGAGACCTGTTTCCAAAACATAATAATTTACATTCATTGTGAGGGTCTGACTAATTATTATTTTAGATGCAGGGTTCAGGAGAAACTAGAACAAAGAAGCTGTTGGTTTGAGAGTATGTGTGCTGAGAGGAAAAGTCTCAGTGTGCAGCTCCAGCAGCAGGGACTCACACTGGAACTGTGCAAACAGAGGAGCATCACCGATGTCACTGTGAAGCAGCCTTTCGTGTGCTCGTCAAACTAAAAGAAGGCAGGACATGGAAAAATCAGAAAGGAGACTGCTGTAATCCACAGCACTGTTTTAATGAATTATTAATTAACCTCTCTGACCTTGTCAGGAGCTCAGTCTGAGCTGGGCTGGATTTTACATCGTATCCAACATGCCAGGCTGAAAGTCCTGAGGAATAAATCCACGTCCTCCTCCTGTCTGCACCAGAATTAAAAAGCATCCGGATATTTTCTGCTGGAGACTGAAGGAGACTCTACCACAGCCTGAGCTGAGACCCAGGGTAGAGTCAGAGGAAGCCAGCAGGCCCAAAGCTAACAAACCCCAGCACATTTTACTGTCCTTATCTTCTCATGTGTGTGGAAGAATTACTGTTTGGATCTGCTGAGCAGTCAAAGGTAACTATCTCCAGCTCAGACTCTGTAGTTCATTTCTCACAGATTCACCAGCTTCAGCTCAGCTGAGCCCAGAAAGTGAGGATGTGTGCACTTCTCTGGAATGATGCTTTTCCCCAATAAATCTGATCCTGCTGGAAGCCTGTTTATGGCCTTTGTGGTTGTGTTGGTCACTCTGGCACCAACAGCTGATCCCACAGTGTTCAGTGCAGATGAGGTCAGGACTGCAGGCAGACCATCCGTCCTCTCCACTCCCAAATTCTGGAGGTAGTCTCTGATAAACCCGCTCTATGTCCTCCTAGAGGATAGAGTTCGGTCTCAGACTGTGGAGATATGGAAATATCTCCATATCTCTGCAGTAGATGGCCTCCAATGATGACCCGGGATACCAGAGGCTCCAAACAGCAGATCAGCTGTTTTTCATGAGAGCAGCCCACAAACTAAACTCTGCTGCTCAACCCACAGATGTATTCTCCTTACACATGTGGCTCCATTTAAGGCCATAATCAGGCTTTCCAACGGGATCAGATTTAATGGGAAGAAGCATCGTTATAAAGAAATGATCACCAAACACACATGTCCTCACTTGTGTGCTGAGCTTAGTTTCTAGGAGGTGGAGTTTTTTCATCTGCTGTTTTTGAGCATTAAAACACACTGAAAACTAACATTAATCTGTAACCTGAGGTCTGCTAATCATTCTTGATGTGTGTCAGGCATGTGATGTTGCAGTGCACTGAGCAGTGAAGACGTCACATCTGTGTGGCACAACGAGGACGCTCTGACTGAGAAATACAGATTATATTTAATCCATCTTCACTGAAACTCTGAAGGATGTCCTCCGTGGTTTAACGTGATTTGTTCATGAAAGTCTTGAGAAACAAACAAAGAGCTTCAGTTTATTTATAACAGGTGTGATTTTAAATGTGAGCTCAGACATGAAGACATTTTATTTCAGTTTGCATTGGAGGATTTATTATTCTGCAGTTTTAGCAGTTCCTGTCTGTACTGCCTCTCACCCTGTATTGTCAGTGTTTCAGGGTGCAGTCACTGATTTTTCTTGCAGCTGAAGAATCTGCTGGAGGGACAAAGGCAGAGCAGGCCGTTTGACCTGAGTGACAGAAAGTCTGCGGGATCATGGAGAAGCTGAAACAGACTGCAGGGAAACCTTACGGATGAGTCCTCAGCAGGTGAACTGTGGCCTTCTGCTGGTCCAGTCCTCTGCTTTATGACGGTTTTCCACGTTGTTTAAGAGCCGCTCTCATTTTTAGCACTCGTCCATCCGTCAGCAGTAAGACGAGCTCTGACTCTTGCTGAGAACTGTGCTGTTACTACACACTAATTTGCACAACAACAGCGCTCATTTCCTGTGTTTATATGATAGAGCTGTGTGAGGGGGACCATCAGGCTGAAGTCATGGACGCCGGGCTCGTGGAGCAGCCGGGGGGATAAAGCTCGATGGCTTTCTAATGATACGGCCTGATGTCTGACAGTCACCACGCCCAGACTTTTGTCAGCTTGTGTACACAATAAACATGTGTGTAGTAGTTAGTGGGGAAGGGTGGAATCAAGGTGAAGGAGTCTTCCTGACTTAGGCCCACACAGGTCCCATCTACCCTCTAAAAACACCACACGCCCGAGACACATTTACATGTCACAGCTACACAATGTAATCTGTTTTCATGCAGCAGCAACGCCACACTGGACAAGGTTAGGTCAGGGTTTAGGTACAGCCTGAGGACGTGATGCTCATATTTCCATTCCATGATACCAGGCTGCACAAACCCAAGCTTCCCTGCCAGCATTCCCACCTACCTGATTGCTGTGACTCCTTCAGACACACACTCCTCTCCGTGAGTCTGAGGGAATGTGTCTTTCAGCTTGTGCCGTCGTTCCCGCAGGTACGAGCCGGACGATTAAAGTTCACTGAGCCCGCATGGCTGCTAGCTGCCATAAAGACACTCCCTGTGCTCACTCTAACACAGCCTGTAGCAACACAACAGTGGCAGAGCAATGCACTGATGCAGGCTTTAAGTGTGCACCTTGGTCCCTTTTGTGTAAAAGTCGTGACCGTACTCTTACTAACACACCGCTCAGGTCGGACTGCGTGCCGGCAACCGAGGACCTGCGACTGTCTCCACATCCCGAGTTGCCCGGCTCACTCACAGATCTGATCGTAGGCTCCCGCACAGAGTGAACATCACATGTGTGAATTCATTAACATGACAGTGAGAGAGTCCCTGTCACATGAAGCCAGCCAGCGCTGAGCCCATTCCTGAAGTGACTCGTGTTTAATGGGAGTAATGCCTGCTTATGCTTGAGACAGGGCCCAGTGAAGACTGTGACATGAGCACAGCACCATGACCTTCTATTCTTGTGACTTTTCCTAAATCATAGCTGTTTACTGGGCTGAATCACAGCCTGCAGGTACAGCCCCAGCACATGCAGTGATTGGGAAGTACTTCATTCAGACACACAGGCAGGCTTTCCTGAGTGTCTCCATTCAGGGGCCACAGAGATGCCTGTGGAGGTGGGGCGAGGTCGGACCCAGAACAGTGATGACCCCTGCCCCACACCCTCTACATTTGCCTCTGGGTTGGTTCAGGGCTCGTCACTGTGCCAGCTGTGCGCCCTTGGCCCTGCGTTCCCGGACCGGGATGCTGGAGCTGGATTATGAGATTATGAGACAAAAGACACACAAAGACCCCCCACCTCTCACAGATCCAAGTCAGACTCCTCCACAAAACAAGCAAGACTCACAAAAAGGCAAAGAGCATGCAGATGTTTGGGATTTGAGGATTGTTGTCATCACTTTAGTCCCTCCCTGTTTGATCCAGTTCTCAGGTAAGACTGTGGGACCCAGACCTCCTCACTGCAGCCTCCAACAGACACTGCTAATACTTTATTCTCTCTCTAACCGGGCTGCATGTGAGAATTTGATGATGTGTCATTGCTGTGTTAATAAATGTGTTGTCCTCAAAGGTCACTGCAGAGCAGTGTCCATGCATCAGTGTGGGGACAGAAGCCGTTACCTCACAGAACGTTATCCACTTCCTTCCTCCTGATCAGAACCTTTAATCTGTAATCACTGTTTACACTAAACTAACATGTTCAGGCTTTAGGTACACAGAACACTGATTAATGAGCACACAGTGTGAGCACTTCTATCAGCTAGCATCGTGTTGGAAACATGAATATTCGTGAGTGAGGACGAAGATGAAGGGGAATAAAGTTTTACGGTGTTTGGACACACCCTGAAATACGACTTTATATTTTTAAATCTAGACATGATTTCAAGTGCAAATCACCTAAAAGGTCCCGTCTGTGAGGACTGAGACTGATTCATATTTTATCTTCAGCTACCATCACCAGCATTTTGTCCCTGTCAGGTTACCGCTGAATAAGCAGTTGCTAAAAACGGCTGTAATCTAATACACAGGAGGAGTCCAGGAGGACCTTTCATCTCTTAAGGAAAATGAATGATGAAGGAGCAGATAGCGATGGGAGCAATGTTAAAGTGTTGACTTCTTTGTCCACTCCTGCTGCTATCACGGTCGGCGCCGGCAGGCATTCAGATTTCCAGCTGGGTCAGAGAGACGGAGCTCCAGCCAGCGTGGATTTGCTTCTTTTTCATTATTCCAGAATTGACTGAACTAACTCTGTTTAGCTGATCTAAACCCAGAGGTCTCCTGCTTCTGGTCCAAGACCCCTGACCCTCTGTGGTAAGCGGTGGTTAGCGCTGATTTTCTGGTAACTCCCCCTCAGCCTCCTCGTGAGCCCACATAAACGTAAAGGTTAGGGTGACGGGGTCAGCACAGGCAGAAAGGCTGAGGGACGTGACTTTGAGGAAGAGGTTCCATCATGACAGTCACACAGAGCTGGACAGTGCTGGCCACTTGACTCATCTTGTCCTTGAGGTGATATTTAAAGGTCAAAGCCAGCAGTGCAGAATCCTGGTAATCACACCTACACACACATGTTTACATTCAAACAAATGCACAGAGCTGCAGAGAGCCAGAGGGCAGCACTGCTGAGCTCACGCTCACAATGTAAAGTTCACTGATTCTCGTGTGTGTGTGTAAATAGGTGGAAGGCAGGTGAGCCAGTGGCTTTAGCTTTCTACTGAATCACATTTTTACCCGTTCCAGCCTGAATTCAGAGCCATGCTAAGGAGGTGCTGCATTTTAAAAGGAGAAATGAAAAGCTCCATATTTTGATCTTAGGAGATCGGATCATCGTGACCCTGGCTGCTGAAGTGCCCTTGAGGACAGCCATACTGAGGGATATAGGCTCTAGAAGGCAGGATATAGCATGTACAAGTTTCAAATACTTGGCAATGCTAAGCAGCCAGAGCCTATTATCCCAGTGTGTGTGTGTGTGTGTGTGGGGGGGGGGGGGGGGGGGGGGGGGGGGGGGGGGGGGGGGGGGGGGGGGGGGGGGGGGGGGGGGGGTTGGGGGGTGGGGGGGGGGGGGGGGGGGGGGGGGGGGGGGGGGGGGGGGGGGGGGGGGGGGGGGGGGGGGGGGGGGGGGGGGGGGGGGGGGGGGGGGGGGGGGGGGGGGGTTGGGGGGGGTGGTCGTCACAAACAGCAACATCTGTAGGACACCCACCAAGTTAAAGTGGGAACAGTTATGAGCCAGTGAAGAGGATGAAATGACTGTTGTTTGCACCATAATGACTGTTTTATGGGAGCCAGCTTCTTTTGGGAATTGCAGGTTGGCGCACTGCAATCTCGCATCAAGTGTGTGACTAATAATTGTTGGCGTGCAGTGACTTCATGTGCACAGTCGTGGGAAGTGGAAACCCTAAGTGTGGACGTACAGTGTGTGTACCATTACAGCAGCTGCACTCAGTCACAGCACCTGCTTCACGGAGCAGCCTGATTCGGGGCTTTGCAGGTGATGTCCTCTCCTACCTGCACAGGCCCGGGACATGTAGGACCGCCCACCTCTACTGCTTTCTGTCAGTCTTTCTGACGTCACAGCGACGCACGGCCTCTCCGCTCCCTGTAATTGGCCGGCGCTGCTCCTCCCTCCTCCTAGTAACTTGCTGAGAGTTTCGGGCGGAGTCTGGGACCTTATATTGGGGCGCGTAAGCGTGGACTGGGCTGGGTGCCTCTTGGACAGGCTGGACTTGGTTAAACAACACGCGGAGGGTCCTGCTGTTGAAGCCTGAAGGAAATAAGCAACATGCCTTCCAGTAACAAAGAGGACGGCGGATGGAAGAAGTTCCTGTGGAATTCGGAGACGGGGGAGCTGCTCGGCCGTACCGGTGCCAGCTGGTGTGAGTATGGGTGCAAACCGGCTCTCCGTGGGAGAATGGGAAACGCGCGTTCACGGTTGCTGAAGTGCGCGCGGGTCGTCTCGTGTTTCTAACCACCTGTTTGGAGCTGGCGTTTCCGTCCCCGGGTCCGCGGCGCGGTCCTGCAGTTGTAACTGCTAATGTACGTGCGCCGAGCTCATCTGCCGCCGCCGCCTCTGTGGTGGGCGAGCAAACCGGCTGAGCCGGCTGCGAGCGGGTTTAACGCAGCCGCCCGGCGACGGTTACAGCAAGGTCGTGATGTGTGTGTGCACGCGCTGGGGTCTTATTACCCATTCAGGGAGCGTGCGCGCTGCGGTGTGGCGGAGCCGCTGCGGTGCGCGCAGCTGATTGGAGCGCAGTCTCGTCCACGCTGGCTGATTGTTGTTGGGTAAAAAGTTGTGTTTAAGCAGTTTTGAAACGGGCACACAAAGGGTTAAAAATGCATCACAGTCCAAGGTGAGTCAAGGTGAGGGGCCTTATCGTAACTGAGGGCTTCGGGTTATCGATCTGTGTCGGGTTCCTCCGGGCAGACGTCGCTGTAATCTAACGAACAATACAGTTGATTAACTCGGCCGACCTTTCTTCTCCCGTTTCTCCGGCAGCGGCGTGCGCATGCCCTTGCGCCGCCCCTGAATGTCACAGCGCCCGGCCCTTTGTAGACGTGAACACCTGGTCAAAGTCCCGGATCAGAGCCGAGGAGCCCCGGGGCTGCCGCGCCGCTGCAGGGGCTCCAGCTGAGGCTGCTGCTGCTCCTGTTTGTCCTTCTGGGGTCACCTCAAAGTGCTGATGCGTATGGAGAGTGTGCCATGCGCATTGCTGTGATAATGGCACGTGGGCGGGCACGGGACCACAATAAATGAGTTTCAAGCTCGTGAAGTTGGACATTATTTTGAAGTCTTGGCTGATTATTAATGTAAATCTGTGTACTGCAGCTGAAGTGAACTCCAGCACACACGTCCTGGCAGTGTGAGGGCTGTGGTGCGGAGAGGAGCACGATTTTAAAAACTGCTCTTGCATCTGACACTCTCAGTAATGTCACATCAATAGGCTCAGGCTGCTGTGACCTTGTGACCTTGCCTCATGCAGCAGAAGGACAGTGTCCCTGCGTAGGTCACCCTAAAACTAGCTGTGGTTTGTTATGACTTAAGTTGTGATAACAGATTAGTCATGAGCTGCTGTGTATGCACAGATGTCAGGGCTGAGTTGCTGTGGAAGGGCAAAGACTGGCTGCTCCAGTGTTCCTGCACTGATGCAGGAATGTAGTGACGCCTCAGTCCACACAGGAAGCTCCACGAAGGGTCGGAGCTCCGTTTGAGTTTGGTATAAAAATCTCCAGAATCAAAGTGAAAGCTCTCATTAAATGATTGCAGAAAGAGTTTGTGTGTCAGAGGAAGTGTGTGTCTGTGTGTGCACTCGCTGCAGTCCTGTGCTGCTTTACTGCAGCTCTGGGCAGGTCAAAGCTGCTGTGACTGCTCGCAGTTTGGGCGTTCTCTGGTTTTTGTCGTTCCTTGGTCTCCTACGTCTCAGCTTGTGCTGTCACCAGTGGACGTCCCTGTGGGAGGGTGGGTGTGGTTCCTCTGCTGTGTGGAGTGGCACTACTACAGCCACAAGGCTTAATTTGATTATTTATAGTGCCTAATTTTCACCAAGCAGTAAATACAAAGTGGCTAATACATTCTGAGGTGTTGTGTGTGTGTGTGGTGTGTGTGTGTGTGTGTGTTGTGTGTGTGAGAGACACATCCAGGCATCTTGGTGACCTTCCTCAGGAGCACTCTTCTGGCCTCCAGTTTTGAGCAGAAGTGGGCGTTTTAGCGTGGAATCACTGACACTGTTACTGCAGTTGTGTAACATGATGTTCTTGTAGTGTTCCTTATTCATATGCAGCTCTGGTGGAGTTGATGTGTTCACAGTGACTGCCTCATTCCCCACAGTATGCTGAGTCAGCCGTCCACAGAGCACTATCAGCTGAGCTGGGGCCTGTGCTGACCTTTTTATTGCAGTGGGATTAAAGATCTGTTTTATAACGGTCACTGTAGTTTCCTCTTCGTGTCGTTGGTTTGAGGATCATGTAATCAGATTTCTGCACTAACTCTAACATATTGAATTCAGCAGTTTAACCTTTGACCTCTCTGTGCACTGACATTCTTTCTTTTTTTTTCCTCCCCACAGTAAAAATTACACTCTTCTATGTTATTTTCTACGGCTGCCTGGCTGGGGTCTTCATTGGCACCATCCAAGCAATGCTGCTCACTCTGAGTGAATACAAGCCCACCTGGCAGGACAGAGTTGCACCCCCAGGTAAGAACATCTGCCCAGTATTAATGTTCTCTTTCTGAAGTGCTCCTGGTAAGAGTAGCTGCTATGATTAGGCACTGAAATGTGAAGCAGACACGGGAAAAACAGCAGCTATCACGATTTAATCAACATTCCCAAAAACCATGACAGACGTGCATGTTTTTTTAAAATATCCGAGCCGTTAACTTTGTATAAACTGCTGTTTTGCTTGTAGTTTAATGACTT
The DNA here is from genome assembly GCF_007364275.1 of Archocentrus centrarchus. Classification (NCBI taxonomy): domain Eukaryota; kingdom Metazoa; phylum Chordata; class Actinopteri; order Cichliformes; family Cichlidae; genus Archocentrus; species Archocentrus centrarchus. The sequence goes on from NC_044347.1 coordinate 31,089,632, forward strand.
CATGTGCAGTTTTTCTGCATTAAAGTTGGGCTCAGTGTGTGAGGTGGTGCAGGACAGTCACCAGAGATCCTGCTTCATTCCTCCTCTCTGGAATGTCGTTGCTCTTCTCACAAAGCTTTTTAGCGCCTGTCCGTCAGAGCCACCTGTCAGCGGTGTGCTGGGCCCGTGTCAGCGTGTTCGGTCTCGTGCTCCACTTTGTTTTCTAGCGAAGCTTCAGATTTCCCGCAGTGTCCTCGATCCCGTTAGCTCTGTGTTTTGGAGAAAGTCGCGTTATGTTTCACCAGCCTCGGCGTCTGTTCCACAAAAAACTGTAACGTGGCCGTGGGTTTAGATCAAGCTCCACACACTTCAGTGACTTCAGCACTCTGACCCCCCACCGCGTTATTCGGGATCTAAAACAGCCGAGCGCTCTAGTGCTACGGTTCACCTGAAGAGGGGCTCGTACTCGGAGAAGGGCTGACTGCTCCATCCCTGTGTTGGTTAAAACGTCCGTGTTGCAGCTGCAAAGGTTCAGGTCTCTGTTCCTGCTCTGCATTCACTCGGGTTCTTGTATTTCTGTGTGTTTAGTCTCATAAAGTGTAAACAGTTGTGCCTCTGATGTCAGTAAATGAAAACTTAAAGTCCATTAAACTCATTAAAACTCTCCTTTCTGCAGCAGTCTGCTTCTGATGGACGCTCACATCTCTCAGACATGCAGCACATCCTCAGTGATGCTCGCACGTTATAACAAAACTAAAACTGTCACCTTCAAAATAAAAGCAACTGAGCTGTACTGTGATGTCCTCCAAGACTGCATCAGTGTGCTGATGGCAGTTTATCAGGGGGTGCTCAGACTGCGTGTTGTATATTATTTTAGTGACGAGCTTCCTAAATGAAAAATGTTAGCTTAATGTTCCAGGATGGGCCTGCAGGCGGCGTTCCTGAGGTTTAGACGGCCTCCTCACTGAGAGTAAGAGAGGAGACTGATCCGATTCAGGATGGAAAACTCAGGCTTCATCCTGCTTTCCAAACACTTCATTTTGACTGCTACAGACTGGGTGACTCAATTAGCTTGAGGTGTGTGTGTGTGTGTGTGTGTGTGTGTGTGTGTGGTGTGTGACATCATTCTCTCAGCTGCTCTGTCAGAGATCAGAATGAACTTTTGACCTTCGTAATGACGCAGCGATCTTCCTTGAGTGTGATTAACTAATATCTCTGTCTGCTGACGCCTGAAGGCAAAGGGAGGGTTTCACAGTAAACTGAGATACGCTGCTTCGTTAAACAGGCTTATCAATATATAAACAGGCCTTTCAAAATCTGAGTGGCAGCTTTGAAACACTGGTATGCAGTGAACTGGTGTACTCAGACTGGCCCCGCACATCCTACTGGAAACACTCTCCATATATCTGCACATAATGGCCCCGCTGCAGCCGCCCCTCTGCACACACCACAGCTTGTTTTCCATGACGGGGAGGGCCAGCTGGGCTTTACAGGCCCAACTGAGAATGTGTGAAATACTGTCTGACAGTGAGGGCTGGTGGCAGCCAGCTTCTGTGTGTGTGTGTGTGTGTGTGTGTGGGTGTGTGTGTGTGTGTTTTCACAGAAATCCGTCCTAATCCTCGTTCAGCTAAATACAGTAAATACAACTGATTTGTTAAAATGACACAAGCACAGTAACACACTCAAAGTGTGCAGCCCAGTGTCTTCATTTTTAGGGTCACGTATTAGCTTTCATATCCAGTCGTGCTCAGTTTCATCTGAGTCAGTGTTCGGACTGTATTCTTAGCACAATAACCGGGAGCAGGAGGAACCCTATCTGGGCCTTGGTGTCACTGACACTGATACTTGTTAAAGGGCCTGAATCTGCAGAAAGCTACATTTTCCTCACATCCACTGTCCCACAGTGTCACAGTACCTCAAACACCTGATAGCTTCCAACTCTTTAAGAAGTAAAAGAACCTCCAAATCCTACAAAGAGAGTTTAGTGTGTGTGTGTGTGTGTGGGGGGGCAAGTACAAACTGCAGTTCCTGCAGTGGCCACTTGAGGCTCTACAAGCCCCATGTTCCATTGGCTGCTCCACCAGATGAAGCTAGCATCATCTGATGACTCTAATCGTGTAAATGAGGCGCGTGCCTCTAAAACCGTAGAATTTAAGAACTGTAGTGTGTGACATGAAAGTTGTGTCCATCTTTGATATCGAGGACTTGTGTTTTTACTTGTAGGCCTTACACACACCCCACGGTCGGACAAAGCTGAGCTCAGCTTCAGCCCCAGAGCCGTGGAGACCTTCCTGCCTTACACCAAAGCTCTGAGGGAGTTCCTGGCCCACTATGATGACAGCAAACAGAAGGACCAGATGAAGTTTGAAGACTGTGGAAGTGAGTGTCACTTAGAGCTAAGCTACGTTCTCCTGAAAACCTCCAGTGCAGCCATACAGACACACACACACACACACACACAGATGCATTTTTGCCAAGTGGCAAATCCTTTTCTGTAAAGACATGAAACCCTGTTTTTCTAGAGCTCTCTGCATTCGTGATCGTCTTCATTGAACCTCAGCCTGAGACTTGGGCATCCTCAGGTCTCAGACTTCACTATGACATCACCTTAGCTGGGCTCCAGTCTAAACTCTCCAGCAGTGGAAGCTCAGCAGACACATGCAGAGCTGTCCCTCAGTGGTTCAGTGTCCTAAAATAAGTCCTAGCCCAGGCTCACCCTTCCCCTGTCCCTGTAGGTGAACCTGGAGAGTATAAGGAACGGGGCGACTTGGACAGCGACGTGGGGGTCAGGAGGGCCTGTCGTTTCCCCAGGTCCTTGCTGGGCCCCTGCTCAGGCATCGATGACACAGAGTTTGGATTCAAGGACGGAAAGCCCTGTTTGATCGTGAAGCTCAACAGAATCGTTAACTTCCGTCCAAGGGTAACGTGTAGCCTCCTTGTGTTTCCTTGAAGACCAAAGGTCATGTTTCTGTTTCAGCAGTAGCTCTGGGTCTGTCCATCTTTAACTTGACTTCTCTGTTTAGCCTCCGACCTCTAATGACAGTATTCCCGAGGAGGCTCAACCCAAGGTTCAGCCCAATGTGATCCCCATTTACTGTACCAGCAGGGTACGTGCATGCTTTTGTTGCTTCAATTAAGAACTGGATAAGACTGTAATTTCTGAATCCTCTTATTGAGCCCAGACTCTTGTTTCTTGCAGAAAGAGGAGGATGCTGATAAGATCGGAGAGATTAAGTACTATGGCATCGGTGAGGGGTTCCCCCTGCAGTATTACCCCTATTACGGCAAGAAGCTGCACCCTCAGTACCTGCAGCCACTGGTTGCGCTGCAGTTCACCAACCTAACCCGCAACACTGAACTGCGCATCGAATGCAAAGTGTACGGAGACAACATCGACTACAGCGAAAAGGACCGCTACCAGGGACGCTTTGAGGTCAAGATGCAGGTTAATGACTCGTGACCGCCATCAGGACCATAGCGCTCTCCACCCCATACACCTTTAGTATCAATCTAGTGTAGGAGAGAAGTGAGGGGGTAGGCTGTAGCTATTAACTCATCTTGACTGAATAAAGGGGGGAAGAGCTGTTAGGGGACTGCTGTGTAATCTGTCTGCTTTCATCACTAGCTTCTACATTTCTGTCTAGCCTTAGAATGTAATTTAGGGGAAAAGTAGCAATAGGGCCAATAAAACGTTTAGTCTGCTGTAAATGAGACTCTTCAACAAGCCATGGGACATTTTCACCGATGATCGTGACCCCACCTCTGCTGCGTAGCGAGCCGTCTGTCCCCTCTGCGCGGCGCTGCCTCCTGTGGTTTTAGTAGGTAGTTTTTTCGGAGTGTACAGTAGTCGCAGACCCGGCCCTTCGAACCACGCCCTTCCTCATTTTAACGTATGAGCAAGCTTTAGCAGTACCAGGCATGTTTCAAACATGAACACGTGCTCTGATTTTCTTAATGATTGAAGGGGTTCACTGTTCTGATCTATGTAAGGAAAATGCTGCACTCCAGGAAATGTCTTTCCGCTTTATTTCTTTTACATCTGATCATGGGAGACCTACTTTATGTTTAAATGTGTGATTGGTTTTATTACTCTGTTTCATGCCTTTTACCTTTGATTTTGCCTTGAATGTAGACTTGTGTGTCCAGGTTGTTAGACACTGGCCTGTTCGCAGGGCGATGGTGCTAACTGAAGGGTTTGTTTTTCTTTGCTGGATTTGTCACAGCGTTGTTGGCTAACTCTCTGAATGTTTTGAACCATGAAACATGTTGGAAGAATTTTATATTTATGCAGTTGTACATTTTGTTTCTTTGCAGAATATTGTATAAATGCAATACCAAAGTGATGAGTATAAGTCTTTATCAGAAGCAATGCAGTATGCCTTTTTAGGGTGTCATCATGTTAAATGCTAAAGTCAGCGTCTTGCCTTGCAACCTTCAGTGGTTAACTTTCACTTTAGATTTTGGCCATGAATGTAGAGAAGTGTGTAACGAAGAGTTCAGGGCAGTGAAATTCCACAATTCTGGTGTCCGTGCATTTCCAAAAAACAGGAGTTCTTGCAGAGCTCTGTGGCTTTCATGAATGATGATGTTGGCGATAGTATTCCATAAGATCTCATGTTGATGTGAAACACTCAACTACAAATGTAACTTCAGTCAACTTTTCATCAGTTCATTTAATCAGAGATAGAAACCAATAAAGTCCAAGTGGACCTTTTGCTTGTGTCATGTTCCTTTAATTTCTGTTATAGTTTTGTAATAGATGTACATCGTGTGTGCACTTGGTGACAGTGGGAAGGGAAAACTCCTGCAGCAGAACCAGGCTCAGGGAGGGGGGGTCATCTGCTGAGAGGGGCGAGATTCATAATTAATGATTAAATACAGAGTAAAAAGAAACACTCAGTGCATTATGTGAACCCCCCAGCAGCCTGGGCCTATAGCAGCATAACTAAGGGAGGGTTCAGGGTCACCTGATCCAGCCCTAACTATAAGCTTGATCATAAAGGAAAGTTTTAAGCCTAATCTTAAAAATAGAGAGGGTGTCTCTCTCCTGAATCCAAGCTGGAAGCATTAGATGGCATTATTGTCTTTCTGGATCTAATTTAAACTATCAGTGTGGTAGCAGCCTGATTATCCCACCTACACACAGGGTGCCTGTGCTAATCCAAAGACTGATGGTTCAATCCAGACTGCTCCCAAAGGATCCTTCTCCAAGATATTGACCCTGAGCTTTGTTCCTGTATAAAGTAAATGGACTGGTTCTTATAGAGCACTTTTCTTAAAGCACTTTATACAACATTCACACCCATTCATACTCCAACAGGTGCATCAGAGAGCACCTTGGGGTTCAGCATGCTTTGATACTTCTGATTAGTAGGTGACCTGCTCTGCCACCTGAGTGCTCATGTAGAGCATCATATAAAGTCCAGTCCATTTAATGCTGACTGTGAAAACGACACTCTCTTTAACTTTACAGCTCCACAGGTTTCAGGAAGGCTGTGAGGTGGGAGAAGCTGTTTAGGAAGGACACACCTACGTGGCATTGGTTCAGTGTATTCAGAGGATATCTGGATACTCATGCAACACCTACCTGTCTCCATCAGAGTGTAACTACTCTGCTCTTAACTTTGTCCTTCCCCTCTTTGTGTGGCAGAGGAGAGGCCCCTCACCCTCTTCCCGTTTGGCCTCAGTGATGAATGAATGAACTGTTGTTGGCTCGGCAGCAGGACCACAGTGACTGGGCCATTCCTGTTACTGTTCGGTCAGGAGTGTTCAGTTGCAGACACAGGTCTCTGTAATTACAGGCCGCTGCATGCAGGCTAACACAGGGATGCTGTTTCAGGCACCTGCACAGAGAGTATTACAGTCACCCGGAGTCACAGCAGATCCAGCAGCTTCTTCACCTCCACCAGGAGACAAAGCTGTGGAAGCAGAGAGAGATTCTCACGGCTTTAGAGCTTTCAGAGCATGTGACATATGCAGAACATAACCAGCTAAAACACTGACCTGTGCTGTGGAAGCTGCATAGTATTAAAGCATACTTACACCAGTCTGACCATCAGTCTGATCGTTTGGAGCTGTGGTCTCTGAGGCTTCATTCAGGAGACCTGCAGCAGTGAAATCAGCTGGCTTTGTTCAGTGAAGATTTGTTAGCGTGCCACTCATCTTCAGCTTAGTGGAACTATGTGGGAACAGCAAAGAGCATGTAAGTTACTTAGAGGGATGTAGTCTGAAGCACAGGGTGGTGCACCTACACCCATAAAGGTCTCCACACGCTGGTGTAGTGGTTTAGAGAACGTCTGTCCGCAGGGTTCAGATAACACTGAAGAAGCAGTGAGATAACATCACACTGACAGCACACACAGTCTGCACTAATACTGAGGGAGACAGCAAGAAGAAGAAACTCCACCTCACTGCAACCACCTCTGACCTCTCCATGTACTAGCTGGCTCTGGTCTCCTACTGGAGAGCGCTCATTGGTAACTGCCTAGTAATTAATTAGTAATTAATACTTTCAGCACAGTGGAACAAATGCCAGGATACTGAGCTGAAAGTCTCAGTGTGTGGACTTTAAAACACCTGCTTCTCTCTGCTCACATTGAAGGAGCTCAGCCTCTGTGTTGGTCTTCAGTTTGTTGTCACTGTGGGTACCCGGGTCCTCCTCCATCATGAACCTCCATCAGCACTTTTCATTCTGATACTCAGCCGTTTATCCCACAGAAGCTCTTCAGTGGGATCTGACTTCACAAAAAAGCCTGAGCTGCACCCACT